>NC_068988.1:20298991-20302370 GCF_001194135.2 Octopus bimaculoides | reverse complement strand
TATATATATATATATATATATATATATGAATATTTACGACTCAATCTGTGTGTGTGTGTGTTCATGTGTGTGCATGAGTGCGCGTCTACCTGCGCGCGTGTGTGTATATGTCATGTGTGTGTGTATGTGTGTGCGCGCGGGCATGTTATACACGATCAATTACGACGATGAATCATGCCCGAGTGAAACTGTAATAGAGAAACAAACGAGCAATGGAAATACGTGTAGGAAATATTCACTGCATTTTTTTCTACGTAGTTGCTATTGTTTTTAATATGGACCATTTCTGGGATTGTTGCCATAGCTGTTAAGGTAACGCGTACCGTTTTGCAGCTAAACAAGTACACGAACTGCTGTTTAACAAACAAATACATGCAAATAATATTAGCTGAATAATTTGACACCCTTAAGCTAGAATATATTTATATTAAAAGTATTTTGCAGAAGAATTTGGTAATTTTTCCCTTCAGGAAATAATATTTCTTTTAATATTTTGCTTAAAAAAAAAATGTGACACGTAAAAAAAAAATGATAAAAAGAATATGAAAACATGGAAACTCGACACGGATGTAAATGTTCTTATTATTTTCCATCTATTTCGTTTCATTTGTTCAACGTCACCCTCACCACCAATCTATTTCGTTTCGTTTGTTCAACGTCACCTTCACCACCAATCTATTCCGTTTCGTTTGTTAAGCGACACCATCACCACAAATTGTATGTATTTGATAATATAGATTTCTGAAAACATCACTGTGCCTCAGGTTATGTGGAAAAACACAAATGGAAAGTTGGGACGCGTATACCTTTTTTTTCTTTTTTTCTGAAAGTAGGTTCCAAATAGAATGCATTTCAATTCGAGGGTTCGTTTAGTCGAAAATAAAAAAAGATATTAAAAAAAAATTAAAATGTAAGAAAAATGTATAAAATATCAACAATACTACTACTACTACTACTACTACTACTACTACTACTACTACTACTACTACTACTACTACTACTACTACTACTAATAATAATAATAACAATAACAACAACAATACTACTAATAATAATGATGCTACAAGGGTAGCAATTTTCGGGTAGGGGATATGTCGTTTTCATCGACCCGAGAGTTTCACTGGTACTCAATTTATCGACCCCGAAAAGATGAAAGGCAAAGTCGACCTCAACGGAGTTCGAACTCATATAATAATGATAATGATAATGATAATAATAATAATAATAATAATAATAATAATAATAATAATAATAATAATAATAATAATAATAATAATAACAAAAAAGCTTATTGACCCGGAACTATCAAGCCAATGTGATGAAAAATGTAGACCCAAAGTACCGATACTGCGACAATGGGATAGAAACAGTCGACCACTTAATCTCTGGATGTAAGGTTTTATCACCTGTAGAGTATTAATCAAGACGTAACAGAATTGGCCAATATCTACATTGGATAGTGTGCCGGCATTATGGAATCAAGGCTGTTGACAAATGATACAAGCACCACCCTGAGGCTGTAACTGAGGGAGAAAATGTAACTATTCTTTGGGACTTCCCAGTATGTACAGACCGGACCGTCAAGGCAACTAAACTAGATATTTTGTGAAGGACAAAAGTCTGTTTGTTGATTGACATGAGCATACCCAGTGACCATAGTATCTCGGTAAAAGAATTTGATAAGCTCAGAAAATATAAAGATCTGCTAATTGAAATCGAAAAGATGTGTCATCTCAAGACGGTTACAATACCAATGATTGTGGGAGAACTTGGAATGATCAAAAAAGGAGCTGAAAATTATTTAAGAATGATCCCTGGCTTACCTTCTATGCAGTAAGTGCAAAAGATTGTCTTAACTTGTACGGCACACGTATTGAGAAGAGCATTGTTGTTGTAAATTTTCTTTCCTTCCCCCCCCTTTATTTTATTTGTTTACTTTTCTATTTTTTATTTTTTCCCCTTTTCCTTAATAATAAAAATATTTTAAAAAGATTGACGCAACTCTTCACAAAGGTAAACAGACAAGAGGAAGAGCGTGATGCGATTACAATAGATATTTTATTGGTTAAACGATATGTCGGCAGTAAGCCTGTCTTTGTCGAGTTCAAAATAAAACGTGTTAAAAATTCAAAATTATAGAAATTCAAGTCTAAAATATGAACGAGAGCAACCAGCGTCCAAACTTTGATGGAATTACATCATCAGTCTTGAAGTTAGAATTTTATAACAGGCGAAAAGGAAAAGGCAGAAAAAAAAGGAAAGAAAGAGGAAAGAAAAAAAAAGAATATTTAATCAAACATTTTTGTGTAAATTTGATTAAATTCTATCATTTTACTCATTCTTGCAGGGCGTGATGTTAATAACCCGCAAGCATATTTCTCATGCATTTTGAGAAATGAAAGTGAAGCAGATTCAGAATATTTTCCGAGAATATGCACTCATTTTGCCAGCTAAGTGGACTGGAGCAATGTGAAATAAATTGTCTTGCTCAAGGACAACAACGCGTCGCCGGGAATTGAACTCACGATCTTACAATCGCAAGCCGAATGCCCTAACCACTAAGCCACGCGCCTTCACTACAAGTATATATAACATACAGAAAATAGCACTACTAGGCACCACACACATTTATACGTAAAACACGTTCGACAGAATAAAAATTAAAGCATCACAACAAATCACAGCACATATCCAAGGTACACAGAGCTGCGTTCAATAATACAGTGAAATCACGTGAAAAAAAAAAGTCTACTGAATAATAATAATAATACTACCTAGGAATAAATGAAGGCTCTGGTATCCAGCATGCAAGCATGAAAGAGACGGTTAGGAAGGAATGTTACAGAAGAGTTCGAGCAGTTCTGAAGTCTGAGCTGAATGCTTATAATAAGGTGTTAGCCATAAATTCCTTAGCAGTCCCAGTTGTTCTTTATAGCTTCACTGTGCTTAACTGGAATACCAGTGAAATAGTCAAAATTGATAGAAAGATCCGCAAGCTACTGACTTGTAATAAGATGCACCATTCAAAGGCAGACGTGAATCGTCTTTACCTTCCCAGAGCTCAGGGAGGTCGAGGCTTGATCCAGCTTGAACTTACGTACAAAACCACCACAATCGGACTGGCCAAATACCTTGAAACAACCAACGATTGGATGCTGAAACTTGTTGAAAAACATGAAAGACCGAAAAAGCTTCACTCTATTCTGAAAGAGAACAAAAAATTCGCTACCGAACTCTTAGATACCCACCAGCTTGATCAGGTTGAAGGAAATGCGCCAACTGCTGCTGCAAAGAAAATAAAATTAATTGCAAAGACAAAAGCACATGAAAAATTAGCTAGCAGATGGGAACAGAAACCTCTGCATGGCAAGTATGTGGT
>NC_068988.1:20295598-20297010 GCF_001194135.2 Octopus bimaculoides | reverse complement strand
TAATAATAATAATAATAATAATAATAATAATAATAATAATAATAATAATGATACTAATAATAAAGAAGAAGAAGAAGAAGAAGAAGAAGAAGAAGAAGAAGAAGAAGAAGAAGAAGAAGAAGAAGAAGAAGGCACATTGAAAGTACGAGAGGAGATATGTGTTGATTTGAATATTTGCTATGCAATTAACCGAAATTGACTTGTCTCACAATACGAATAACTTACAGAAAACCCACCCAAATATACAATCGCAAACAGAAATACACACAAACATACACACTCACTCTCTCTCGTATACATATACAAATATGTCCGTCCAAGGAAACAAACAAACAAATCTACTCTTATGCATGGTACTGGACAAGTCGTACGTCAAACGCGAACATTTATCCTAATCTATTATTTCTCATAGCTCCTTATTGGAAAAATAATAACAATAATAATAATGATAGTATTAATAATAATAATGATAATAATAATAATGATGATGATGATGATGAAGAGGAGGATGATGATGATGAGAACAAAAACAACAGCAAAAACAAAAATATATTAACAACAAAATTAGTACAACAAATGTAAAAAAGAAAAAAAACTAAAAATAAAATTAAAAAAAAACGAAAAATACGTAACAAAACAAGAATATTATATCCCTATTCGTTGCCGAATGATATTACTTATTGATTGCTTGTACCACAATTTCACAGATTCTCTCATAATATTAGAATAAGAGAAATTTTTCTTATAAGCATCTCCGGCCTAATAATAATATATTGCAGAAACAGTTTGAAAGCAATTTCTCGAAAACAGCCGATTTCTGAAAACAGCCAATTTCTCTTTCAATCGAACAATAAAGCTTTATTAATCACTGTTATTATTAATATTGCTGTTATTATCTTTGCTGTTGTTGCTGTTGTTGTTGTTGTTGTTGTGGTAGTGGTGGTGGTGCTGGTGGTGGCGGCGGCGGTTCTATTTTATTTTGGTATTTCCTTCGTTTGTTCTGTTATTTCATTTTTGTTCTTATGTTTGTTCCTCGTCTTATAATTCTTCATTCATATCCATATTATTCATATTTCAGCTTTCTCGTGATTCCTTCCTTCCTTCCTTCCTTCCTTCCTTCCTTCCTTCCTTTCTTCTTCTTCTTCTTCTTCTTCTTCTTCTTCTTCTTCTTCTTCTTCTTCTTCTTCTTCTTCTTCTTCTTCTTCTTCTTCTTCTTCATTATCCTTGTCGTCGCCGCCATCAGCAGTTATCTCTTCATGTTCTTTCTTCTTTCTCGATGACGATGATGATGATGATCATTATCATCATCATCATCATCATCATAAGAAATCTCATCACCGTCATCATCCTCATCAACAACATCGTCAGCATCAGCATCACCATACCAACTTCTCTTCTTGTACCCCCCCCCC
>NC_068988.1:20290005-20294099 GCF_001194135.2 Octopus bimaculoides | reverse complement strand
AATAATAATAATAATAATAATAATAATAATAATAATAATAATAATAATAATAATAATAATAATAGAGTTTTATTGAATGGTATTTCAATAGTATGCCGTTCTTTATTACTCTTCTATTTTTTTATTATGAATTTAAAGGCGCCGAGCTGGCGGAATCGTTATCGAGCCGGTCAAAATGCTTAGTGATATTTCGTCCGTCTTTACATTCTGAGTTCAAATTCTCCCTTTCATCTTTTTGGGATCGATAAAGTAAGTACACGGGGGGACGGGGTGGTGGTGTCAATGTAATCTACTAGTTCCCTTTCGGGGTCGATTAAAATAAGTACCAGTTGAGCATTGAGGTCAATATAATGAACTTACCCATTTTCCCCGAAATTTCTGGCATGTTACCAACATTTGAAGTCAATATTAACGTCAGTTCAAACCTTTAAACGACAATACGCCCACGCATCACGCGCACAAGTATTGTATGCTAACCGGAAACCAAATCAATTGTCGCTTCTTTAACGCTGGCAGATCAAACAAGAGCTAAATATGAAGCTATTTCTGCGAAAAAAATTAGCAGATTTTTGACAAGGTAGAGTGTACCTTAAAGCATTTCATCCAATCGCCGGAGAAGAATCTCAACGTTTACTGCATCACTAAGATCAAAACAGATTTCGTTATCGTTTTAAGAGAAAGACGCGAGGTGGAACGGACCAATTTATGGAAAGATATGTTGTCTATCGATCGGGATAGCGATTATGTAGGACACAGTGTGTCAGACAGTATGCTTTGCTTTTTTTGTGGAGAAAGCGAAGAAGTAAGATGCGATAATCTGTCATATACCCACTCACATATCGTAAAATTTGCAATGTTCTTATACGTAAGTGAAGTCATGAATCACGTTAGTATTTCCATTGATAATTAGTAGCTTGACTGGTTTACATGCTAACAGTTTGTTATTAATGGGAAAGGCTTTTAAATTTTAAGATTTGGAGCGAATAATATTCGTGTTAGTTTATAGTTTGTGTAATTCATTTTGATTTGTTCTCTTCCATGAGGCTTTCGATATGCATTTGATGAATTCTGTTTATGCAGTTTGTATATTTTGAATACGTATAGTATCTGATACATTTGTAGTGTAGTATTTCCTCTTATATTACTCTGACTTAGTGCACTACTTTGCTGGAATATCCTTTGTTGATTAGTGACAGTTTTATATTCTGGACTTGTAGTTTCAAAAGCACCATTTGAAGAGGAAAATGTATAAAAGAGAAACAAAGAGCAAGTGCATTGAACTACACCACACGGTACTAAACTACACAAGGTAGGAATTGTTGGTCATTTCGCCTAAATATGACACTGCTCCCGGAAAATTACACGATTAGTAATAGAAGTTATATTTCTGATAACCAAGGAATTATACAAAGATTTGAAAAATATTCATAAACTAGCTTAAAAGCCGCACTACATGCGGACTTTTGGACAAGATCATGCGGAGGGCTAGTTGGCTCTGGGGCCCAAAACTAAAGTGATAGATAATAATGAAGTATTTAATGGCTTCCTACCATTTCAGATTTATACCATAGAGTACCTCATTCGGAGAAATTTGTACCACTGTGATATATGGAAATCACTGTAAAGTTGCAGGATAAACAATATTCTTGGTTTTACCATTTAGTGGTCAGTATTCTTTTATTCTTTTATTCTTTTATTCTTTCATTTGCTTCAGTAATACTGTAAAACTTGTCATAACGTAAGATCCTGTAACGCGATATCAATTTCCTCACTGATTACCAGCTTTTGTATGCAGGCGTGTGTATGTATGCATTTGCTTGTAAGTATGTATCTATGCATGTTATACATATGTAAACTGATTTTCCGGTTACTATTTCAGAGAAATAACAACAGAAGTTTTAGTAATCGAGGGACCCAGTATTATGTTAATATGGCGTCATATGTATGTGTGTATATAAATATACACTATGATGTAATTATGAATTATTCAAGTTGATGTAAAGCAGAAGAGAAAATATTTCTAGGTAAGCCATACAATAAAGTCAGATTAAAGATAGACAAAAACCTAACTTTGAATCATAAGTTAAAAGTACAAACACGTTTACCACCGTCTTTAGTCATAAGACATAGAATGTGGCAATGTAGTATACTAATTATGCTGGACGACTTAGTGGCAATGTAGTATACTAATTATGCTGGACGACTATGACTGTTTCATCTTTAGCATGTAAAATGCTGCAATTTAAAAGAACCACTTAGTGAAAATATTTATTAAGAAATATAGTGCCATAAGATATTATAATAGAAACTGAAAATAAATTGTTTTCTGCATATAAGTTACTAATAAACTAAAAACTTAAAGCAAAATAGAATAAAACATATGGAAATATTTTATTAAAAATATAAAATAGGTAAACATAAGACAGAAAGGGAAAATGACAGTTATAATGAAGAAGCAATGTTTATATACAAAAATCTCTTCAAGTTGAATATGCTGCAAGACAAATATAATACGTCTGATTTTAGCTGTAAATGTAATACCTAAGTTATAAGAAAAGCGACCAGAATGAGAAAATATAGCAAGCTAATGATATCCGCTGGCGACGCAGCCAACTTTTCTAGTAACAAAAAATAATAACAGGAAAACACAAACAACCATATCTCCGGCTACTCAGTCCGCAGAAATGACAGACTGTAGTCACAGAGTGAAATGGAGGTAGCCCTTCTCATTGGGTAAATATGAAAATATATGTGATCAGCACTTACGATCACACTTCAGTATCACTGCAATAACAAAACTATCTGATTCAAACCATTAGCATAATATGTTATATATTTCCATTTTTGTTCTTAAGAATCTCTTAAACACCCAATCTACCTTCATGCACAAACCACTTATCAAGTACTTAAAACTCCAAATACCCTACTAACTTATTTAACTAAAAATGCATTTAAATTTAAAACTCACTAATACATTTATAATGCAAAGTCAATTTCAAACACCTCAAATCTCATGACCAAGCATATTCTTTTCTACTATAGGCACAATGCCCGAAATTTTTGGGGAAGCTGGCCAGTCGATTAGATCGACCCCAGTATGCAACTGGTACTTAATTTATCGAACCCGAAAGATGTTAAGCAAAGTCGCTCTCGGTGGAATTTGAACTCAGAACGTAAAGACAGACGAAATACTGCTAAGCATTTCGCCCGGCGTGCTAACGTTTCTTATTTCTTTATTACCCACAATGGGCTAAACACAGAGGACAAACAAGGACAAAGGGATTAAGTCGATTACATCGACCCCAGTGCGTGACTGGTGCTTAATTTATCGATCCCGATAGGATGAAAGGCAAAGTCGACCTTAGCGGAATATGAACTCAGAATGTAATGGCAGACGAAATACTGCTATGCATTTCGTCCGGTCTGCTAACGTTTCTGCCAGCTCGCTGCCTTGATGGCTAAGCATATTTTCGTAGCTATACGATATAATTTTTATCTTGAAACACATATATAGTCTCGTCGTAAAAGTAACGGCTCAATGAAGAGATAAGTGGATTTTAATGAGTTGCCAATATAAGACAAAGCTCGATCTTTAATCCAAGCAGCAGAAAAATCTAACCAGCCAGATAAAGAAAAGCGATTATTAAACATCTTTTAGTATAACTCAGCTCCGTTGTTATTTTTATTTCATTGTATGCTTTTGCTCAGACAATATCTGTTTACATATATTTTCCTGCATATATACATGCATACACACACATGCACACACACATATACATACATAAACACACACGCGCACACAAACACACATACATACATACACATAGAAAGACACTCTCACGCGTACACAAACACACATACATGCACATACATATAAACACATGCACATCACACACACACACATACACACACTCATATATACGCATATATGCATCTATCTCACCTCCTAAATGTGGTGCCTTTCTCTTTCGTTTCTCCACTCACTCGTATATCGTATTCCCTGTCTGGGATTCGAAAACATACATACATACATACATACACACACACACACACACACACACACACACACACACACACACACACACACACACACA
>NC_068988.1:20287867-20288734 GCF_001194135.2 Octopus bimaculoides | reverse complement strand
ATATATATTTATATATATATATTTATATATATACATACATTTGCATGTATGCATGTGTGTGCATGTATGTAGTATGTATCTGTGTATGTATATATTTTTACACACATATATATATATATATAAATACATATTTATATACATACGTTGTTATGTACATTGACACAAACACACACACATACACACACAAACACACACACGTATACACATCAATATAAAGTATCGAAGTAGTCTTTCGAAATCACACACAAGTAGTGAGTCGATAGAAAAAAAAAATGGTGTTTATAGGTGTATGGGGCATGTGTTCGTGGGTTTGCGTGTAGCAGCTTCTGTTTTTTGTGTATCCATGATTATATATTAACAGATATTTTAAAGGTATACACAACACTGTTACGTCTGAATTGATTTTTATTATTTCATATCTGTCTTTAATATTTTTTCACAAGAAAAAAAATATCTATTTATATCACCACGAAATCATAGAAAATCTTAGAATTTACATATTTTTGTGTTTACTCTCTGTTAGAAATGCACAAGTAGCAAGAATAAATGCACAATAGAAGCGCAAATAAAACATTGTAACGACCAAACAAGCAGAGGAAGGAAAAAAACCAACGAAGTTTTTGTTGAAAAATTACCCGAGACTTCATTGTATATTTCTTTAGTTACATTTAAACTCCTGCAGGATGCTTAATGAGACGTGGGTGATGCGCAATTTTTTTATTTCTGTACTCATCTTGGTTTTGCTGCTAGCAATATTATAGAGACAAAAAAAAGTCTTGGCTGTTTATTCCTCATTGTTTTTGTTTTTCACATTGCAAAAATATCAGCATTTATTTCTTGTCAGGAAAAGGAACAGAATGCCATAGA
>NC_068988.1:20284362-20287447 GCF_001194135.2 Octopus bimaculoides | reverse complement strand
CATTCATACACAGAAAAATATACTAGCATATATATATATACATATGCTAGTATATTTTTCTGTGTATGAATGTATATGTATTTCTTCAACCCCGACCTCTCCCGCTTTGTAGTGTGTGTTCGTGTGTACGCGGGCGTATAAACACGAAAATATATATGCACAAATGATAATATATTTATATATATGCATATAATGAAGACAGGTATGACGGGGTGTGCACGCGTGCTCGTAGGCAAGGATATGTTTCATTCTACATGCAAAAAAACATACTAGAAAACTGCACTTATATAATACATGCACTTGTATGTATGTATGTATGTATGTATGTATGTATGTATGTATGTATGTATGTATGTATCTATCTATCTATCTATCTATCTATCTATCTATGAGTTAGAAGTTAAACAACCATCTAAGGGATAGTAAGTATCCAATATACTACTGGGTGTGTACCTACGTATTTATACCGAAGTCCTTACTATTGCAGGGCAATATCGTATTTGAATACTAGGTATGGGCGGGGGTAAATTGGAAATTTACCCAGGATTTATTAAGCAATATGAACATTACATTAAATGTAAAATGCAGAGCAATCCTCCGCTGCACAAAGATACAGAAATTTACTGAAATTTCATTTCAGCAGAAGGACATATTGTTGTAACTACATTTAAACTTTCCAAGTGGAAAGGAAGAATACAAAAGACCATTTTGACTTGGCCGGACCATACAGGCTAGTAATTAATTCCAAGCAGATTTCTAACTGTCACTGATTTTATTTGTTTTTTATTTTTGTTTCATCTTATCAAACATAGTAATTCAAAGCTTAAGAGGGCACCAGCCTTTTCCTTATAGGGAAAGGGAAAAGGGTAGGCAATATACATGGATGATATGGTTATAAAGATTCTTATGGTTATAGTGACAAACTATTATAGGTTGGGGGGGGGGGTTCTCTACTAGCAGACCAGTTTATAATAGAGCAAGGGAAGTTTAACAAAGGGCACCTAGGTCAAAAGTATATAAAATAAAGTTGCTATATGTGTACAGATACAGTATATGTTTATTCATAGTTTTCATAAACATATTCCGCATTCTCAGACACTTCTTACTCTTAAATAATATCTACTACTACTACTACTACTACTACTACTACTACTACTACTACTACTACTACTACTACTACTACTACTATCTGCGTGCGCCCTTTATCCCTTCATCATTACCCTCCTTATCTGCTATATTCCCGTACTCCTCCACTCCTCCTACTTTATCATCATCATCATCATCATCGTCAGCAGAGTAGGTAGCGACATCATCAATGGTGATTCATAATCCATAAAATAAGGATTACTTTCAAAATATGCCATATGTATTGAAGAACGGTGAATGACAGGCTGAATAGCGAAGGTATCAAAATCGTTGTTATCAGTAATGAAATCTATGGCTTATTCTCCTTATCTTTAGAATTAAGAAGCATGTTACCATTGCTATCCATAAGCTGGTAACAAATCTTCTTCTGTATTATTTAGATTTCCAATTTCCAATTCTAATGATATGAATATTATTATTGTCGATAGATTTCGTATAATCTTTAATCTCAATGGAACCGTCATTTAATACGCTGAATAGCACCACCATATGACTATTGCAACGATGGATAAACATAATAACTTGCTCACCTCATAAGTCACGATATCTTGTGATGTAATCCTAAGGAGCACAAATAAATATGAAGACGAGTTAACTTAACTCTGCTTCGTTCATTTGTGATGCTCCGGCTTGGGAATCTTTGACAAAGAATAGCGTGACTGTAATAGAAAGAGTACGTTCTTGGACTTGGCTAATCGGCGAATGGTTTTATTTAGTGACAACACACAGTTAGAAGCATGTCTGTTTTTAATAAGAAAAGAGAATTATATTCTATGGTCCTGAAAATATACAAAACCGTGCCCACGTCAATATAGGAGCTGACGTGTTGTTAAGGCTTAAGATACATAGCATTGGAAGCAACAAAAGTAAGGATATACGCTATGATAATATGCGATTAAATAAAGATAAGTCTTTCTGTCAGTCAATACATCTCAAGACAGCTCTTTGGATAATATACTGCTGCTGCCGTTGCGGGTGCTGTCTTTATTTGTGTATTTCGAAAGTCATTCAAAATGAATCCAAGTATTTTAGTTTATTATTCACAATGGCTTAGGAGTGGCTGTGTGGTAAGTAGCTTGCTCACCAACCACATGGTTCCGGGTTCAGTCCCACTGCGTGGCACCTTGGGCAAGTGTCTTCTACTTGAGCCTCGGGCCGACCAAAGCCTTGTGAGTGGATTTGGTTGTTAAGCGATGTTAGGGGAACATGCACACACACACACACACACACACACACACACACACACACACACACACACACACACACACACACACACACACACACACACACACACACACACACACACACACACACACACATATATATATGTGTACTTTCGTGTTGTGGTTGTTTTTGCATCTATCATATATATTGTTGATGCAACAGCTGCCTTTGCCGCTGCTCAACGCGGTTATTTTATTATACAGTAAGTTGCGAGTGATTTGACGGCTAACTAGCTGTTGTTTCTATCAGTTCCAGGCGACCGTGTAAATACTCCCTCGTATTTTTGTGTTGTGGCTGTTTTAGCATCTATCATACATATTGTTGATGCAACAGCTGCCTTTGCCATTGATATTGTAACTACTTGTGTTGTTGCTGCTAGCGTAACGTTATCAACCAGTGCTATGAACATTATACTCTCAGCTGTTTCGATTTCCGATTTTAATCTTTAAACATTAAAAAAAGGCAAATGGAAAAGAAATTTAAAAGAAAATCATACGAACTTACAAAAAAAAAAAAAAAAGTAGAATGCAAAGTCTGCAACAATGAATATAAAAAGAGTCAATGAATTTTTTTTTAAATGCATTGTAAATGAAGCAAATAAAAATAGAAAGTAACTTGTTATTGAAGTAACGGAAGAAAAATTGAGAAAGAAATCAAAAATTACCTATGTTCTACTCAGAAATCATGAAAATTTTATGAAAAGTCAAGTGTAATA
>NC_068988.1:20283269-20284130 GCF_001194135.2 Octopus bimaculoides | reverse complement strand
ATATATATATATGAATTTCTTAAATAAATAATAAATAAATTTGAATATAAAAGGAGAAATCCACGGAAAGGAAAGAATATGAAATTGAATAGAAAGCACCATCAGAGACATGAAAGTTAGATAGATATACAAACATGCTCACAAGCACGCATAGACATATGAATGTATATAGACGTTAATACACGTACCCACATATGCAGACAATGCATAATTATTTTTAGATGGAGATATGTCAGAAATGCACATGCATATATTTAGATTTTAGATATTTCTATATTTGAGTTCCATATGAGTATATTTTATATATGAAGTAAGTATATAACTCATAAGATCTCTAACTATTTCTCGGTGCACAACTCGTATATCTTGTTGTAGTGTTTATATGTTTTAGAAAAATGCACATGAACTCTCTTTTAATCTAAAGTGTTTTTAAAATAACTTAAGACTCCACATAAAATTTCAACTGTTTTCGTTGGCTCTGAGATGAATCCTGAATGAATGATACTTAGAGCATATTGTATTTTAAATTAGTTCGATGTTAATGCAATAAAAGATTTCGAAATAGCATTTGTATTTTCAGTAGAGTAATATATAATTATAGTTCCTTGTATATCGATTTCATTCCTTTTTTTGTATAGTTACGAAATATATATATAATTATACCAGAGTAAGCACATAAATGTGCAACAAGGTGAAAAAAAGAGTACTCAAGAGGTAGAGTAATATACTTTATTTAGAAATCTAACAAAACTGTCCGATGAACGGGAACGTGAAACTCCAAGTAACAGTTTTTTGTTATATTTCTGCTGCTTTTAAATAAATTATATATATATATATATATATATATATATATATATATAT
>NC_068988.1:20282014-20283072 GCF_001194135.2 Octopus bimaculoides | reverse complement strand
TGTGTGTGTGTGTGTGTGTGTGTGTGTGTGTGTGTGCGTGTGTGTGTGTGTGTGTGTGTGTGTGTGTGTGTGTGTATGTGTGTGTGTTAAAAATTGTTGAGCTAACAATCTCAGTCTTCTGCAGAATCTGATGTGAAAAATATTCTTGAAATCATTCATTTATTTGCCCTTTCTATAAACCTTTCTGTCACTTTCTGAATTCTTTCAAGAATCTTCTTGCTTTTTGGGACTTCGCAACTCTCGCAGTTATTTTAATCCCTTAACAATGTGTATGCAGAAAATTCCATATCATACAAAAGCTTCATCTAACATTCCCACCTATTCTCACCTTTCGACTGCCTAGTCACTCGAATTCATCTCTCCAAAGATTCGAGAGAAGAAACTACAGGAAAATGATATTCCTAAAGTTTCTCCATTTCATACTCTTACATTTTTATGAACTCAACAATATACATACATACATACTTACATAATATATACATACTTACATACATACATAATACATACTGTTGTGTTGACGCCCCCAAGCGAAGAAGTAGGATCGCCCAAGAAATATAAATAGAGGTAGTCTAGCCGTGGTAGAGGAGTTGAGTAGCCGTCGTGTAGGGGTTGAGTAGAAACCATCCGAAGGTGCTAGATAGCAGTAGTTTGAGACATAACACATACATACATACATAATCCATATACAGACACACATATCCATGTATATATAATATTTATATATCTACGTGTATGAACGTATGTTTGTACGTATGCATGTATACACACACAATCAAACACATGCACACATACATGTTCATATCATCACTAAGCATTGGAAATTTCATGAAATTGCGGACGCATATATACACATGCTAAAGCACACACGCATATTAATTTATACTGGCACGCTTTGAAAAAATATGCGCGTTTGTAATAGAAATTTGTCAGCCACAAGAATCAATTTCCTTAATTCTATTTCGCATTATTGCAATATATGAAAATGGTGTGCTGAGGAACACAGGTCGTATGTGTGTGTGTGTGCGCACGAGCTTGCGTGCGTGTGTGTATGTATATAT
>NC_068988.1:20275164-20281816 GCF_001194135.2 Octopus bimaculoides | reverse complement strand
TATATATATATATATATATATATATATATATGCATATACAGTATATATACTCTCATCTCATTAAACTTCCTTTTTTTGTTTAGAAAGAAGAAAAAAACATTGTTATAATATATTGATTTAATTTTGTGAAGACCTGTTCACACTCAACTTGAGCAATTCTTATCGAATGTATGTATCTGAATAGTGCATATTCGTAAAGTTTATGAAGATATTATTTGTATATGTATATACGTATAAGTAAATACAGTTCTATATTAAACTACACTACACGTATGATAATGTATATAAATTTTGGGAAGTATGTATATAAACTTGTGTGAACGTACGTACGTATTCATGTTTCTACGTACTACGTATTCCATTTTTTTTTTAACTGTGCGTATTCATTTTACAAAGGAATTGGTTTCTAAGAAAGGCAGAAAAGATCATGAAATTCGAAAAAGAAAACTATGCAGATTTACAAGTTGAACAGTAGAGAATTCTTGTATTTCAATATCTCGATTGTGAATTGCGTGCATATGCGTTGGTATGTTGCAAACAACGTCTTTATTACCACATCTGTCTATCTCCTAAGAAAAATACTTCGTTTCATCTCCCCCCTTCTCTCTTCCTCACACACATACTCCCACACTTCTGCATTTACATGCGCATTTCAAAATGGATGAATGTTTGTTCATAGAGTTATTTGTAATGTCCGCCGTACCAACGAGCAATCGCAGGGTATGTAGAAGCAAGGATATATTCACAGTATAAGCGTTCATATTTATACGTATTTATACTTACACAATATCAAGCCAATTGTTATAAAATGTAATATCCACAGTCTCATAGGTGTATATATGCATACATATATCTTCAAGTATAGAAACACACACACATACATACACACATGCCATAATGAAATGCAAACGCACACGAGTATACAGTCACACAGATGCATATAGGAATGAACGAAAATGCTTATTCACATGCTTGTATAAACGTCTATGTATAAAAACGCCTATATGAGCGCATGTGTGTACAAATATATGTGCATATAGACTTAGCTATATATCAATGTTTCGCTTCTACAATTACACACTCACTTCAATCATGTATGACTATCTTGTTCACTCGTCAATATTTCTGACGCTCAAATATTATCAAAGGAACCATAATTTTAGTAAATACATGTCGACAGTTGATAAAGGGACTAGGTACGTGCGTGTCTATTCACTTTTTCCTTTTTCTGTCAATTTCACCCCCCCCCCCCACTACACATGTGTGTATATGTGTGTGTTTATACGATATACCATGACAAGACATGCCCCATCAGAACCTAATTCAACTTTGGGGCCATCGTGGTAATATATGGCAAATCTCAAGCATTTTTAGAGACGGTGTTGTTTGTCCCTAACAAATTTCAACCAGATCCAATTACTTATAAAATTAAAGAGAGAGAGCGAGTGCGAGCGAGCAAGAGAGAGAAAGAGAGAGAGAGAGAGAGAGAGAGAGAGATAGAGAGAGACAGACAGACAGACAGACAGAGAGAGAGTGAGAGAGAGAGAAGATAGATATATTTAGAGATAGGTAGACAAATAGAGAAAAGAATCGACCTGAGTATGGGACAAGCATTTCATTTACACACTAGGAAATCATTGAAAATATTTGATCTCGACGGCGTTTGAAACGAAATTGTGGCGAGGTGCAACGCTCTATCCCACACTCTTACAACTCTGTCACACAGCAGACTGACTGTATATGTGTGTGTGTGAGTGCGTGTGAGTGTGTGCGCGCGCGGTGGCAAGTGCGTGTGTGCCTACATTATTTTGTGCCGACTTTTTAACATCGTCTGCACAAAATCTGCAAAACTATTTGGAATTATGATTAACCGAATGACGGACGCAAACTATCCTTAATCTACTTAAAATTTGCCTTTCATTTGAGAAAGTAAACAAATATACCCTGCATCTCTTAAAGGAAAGGCAAAATAATTTCAATAAATTTAGAATCAATTTCATAGAAAAGTGAATTTCTATGCATTGAAGACAACTTATTGGTCCAATGTATTAAATTGTTGTTGGCACTTCGTCGCTTACGACATCGAGGGTTCCAGTTGAACTCATCAACGGAACAGCCTGCTCGTGAAATTAGCGTGCAAGTGGCTGAGCACTCCACAGACACGTGTACACTTAACGTAGTTCTTGGGGATAATCAGCGTGACACAGTGTGACAAGGCTGACCCTTTGAATTACAAGCACAACAGAAATAGGAAGTAAAAGTGAGAGAAAGTTGTGGTGAAAGAGTACAGCAGGGTTCGCGACCATCCCCTTCCGGAGCCTCGTGGAGCTTTAGGTGTTTTCGCTCAATAAACACTCACAACGCCTGGTCTGGGAATCGAAAACGCGATCCTATGACCGCGAGTCCGCTGCCCTAACCACTGGGCCATTGCGCCTCCACAATGTATTAAATAGTGTAATGTTATTCAACCGCTATTCCAAAATTCAAATAGCAATGTATATAATGTAATCATATAGTAGAGATATGTCAAACATTGTATATTTAACAGTATGTTGATTTGAAATATATCGATCAAGCACTACATGTTGAATACATGAGTGAAAATGATCGAAATGAGTGTAATATACTGAAATAACTAAAATTACCGCAGTCAACATTTTTCGTATTATATTTGTAATATTTCACCATTTTAGGACAACATTATCTCTATAGCTAATTAGGATATTTACTTGAGTTTATATTGAATTACATTCTAAAATATAATATAATATCCGAAACCTATCGGGAAAATAATCATGGGTATCATATTAAATCGATTATTAAATAAATCATGGAGACTAATGACGTAATTTCTCTTAATATTCCAGTAAAAATCTATGATTGTTATTGGAAAGCAATATGCTAATTTTCGACCAATTCTTGCTCTATTGATAAGAAAATATGGCAAACAATGCCAAAAAATTTTGAATAACAAGAATATCAGCCATCTAATTTCAATATCGCTATTTCTTGCATTTCTACAATTTTCAATAAATTTAGTAAATGCAAGCATTAGTATAAACAATAGAGCTGTGGATTAAAGCGTCTGTGGTAGTTATCACGCTCATATTCCTTCAGAGTTCCAATATGACCGGGTGGGATGTGATATATTTCGTGTTGGTGTGAAGGTACCATATGGAGGCGCAATGGCCCAGTGGTTAGGGCAGCGGACTCGCGGTCATAGGATCGCGGTTTCGATTCCCAGACCGGGCGTCGTGAGTGTTTATTGAGCGAAAACACCTAAAGCTCCACGAGGCTCCAGCAGGGGATGGTGGTGAACCCTGCTGTACTCTTTCACCACAAATTTCTCTCGCTCTTACTTCCTGTTTCTGTTGTGCCTGTAATTGTCACACTGTGTCACGCTGAATATCCCCGAGAACTACGTTAAGGGTACACGTGTCTGTGGAGTGCTCAGCCACTTGCACGTTAATTTCACGAGCAGGCTGTTCCAGTGATCGGATCAACTGTAACCCTCGACGTCGTAAGCGACGGAGTGCCAACAACAACGAAGTTAGCAGAACTTTTTGTTTTAAATAAACTATAATGAAACATTTCCCGACAAGAAAGTTTATTTATGCTGGACATCCCAGAAAATATTTTGCTAATACTGCAGAGAAGATTCATTTGACTATTCAGAATACATAAATGTTTGTGAGTGTATTCGCTAAAGATTAGATTTTGTTGCTGTGTGTTATTTACATACATGTATGAATTTTAGGGTAATATCTGCTATCTGTAGTAACTGACTTCATGTCCTATTTCTTTAAGTATCGTAAATAGGACATCTGTTGATTTACTTAGAGTATGTTTATGAATCTAGAAATAATTAGGCCATCATTTCTGTTCAAGTCTTTATATGAGGTATTAAATCTGAATGCAAACTTATTAGGCCGGATAATTTTACAAGATTGCGAATCTCTACTCTGCCATAGCAACCAATCATAACATCAAAATGGTCGGTTAGTAATTTTGACTCAAGTACAGTGTAAGTATTAAAGTAGTAATCTTCTGGTGGTTATCATAAAGTCAAAACCACGATCATTAATGCCACTATGTCTCAAGGAAATTTGTAAGAACTGAAACAATATAATCAACTTAGAAAATGAGAGGTGAAATTAACAACATCGTGCTGCGTTAAATTCGGTGTATGGAGTGCTAAATCTTGATAAAAGTTTCGTGTTTTTAATTGTTTACACGCACGCGCACATACACTCACACACACGTACCTGCGCATTCACTCCAACGCGCGCGCGCACACACTCCTACATGTGCGCTCCATCATGTCTATTTCATTTGAATTACTCATTGTATAAGTTTCCAAATGCTGAGTTTTCCACAGATACTTGTATACTTTACGGAATTTATTTATCGAATCAGCATATCGCAGTGTTACATCACCTGACTCTTAAATTACAGGGGCAGTCCATCCAGGGATCTTCCGTACAGTTTCCACTCACCCAATTTCACCAAGGAGGCGTGGATAGGCGAAAGGTAATGACAAAAGTGACAACTATCGTCGGTACCTTGTGGATGATACAGGCGGTGCATTGAGCGAAAACACCTAAAGCTCCAAGAGGCTCCGGAAGGGGATGGTGGCGAACCCTGCTGTACTCTTTCACCACAACTTTCTCTCACTCTTACTTCCTGTTTCTGCTGTGCCTGTAATTGAAAGGGCCAGCCTTGTCACACTCTGTGTCACGCTGAATCTCCCCGAGAACTTCGTTAATGGTACACGTGTCTGTGGAGTGCTCAGCCACTTCCACGTTAATTTCACGAGCAGGCTGTTCCTTTGATCGGATCAACTGGAACCCTCGACGTCGTAAGCGACGGAATGCCAACAACAACAATATGACAATTTTAAGAACCTCGAAAGTGGTCAGATGGCAGAAAGAAGGTATCATCAAACAGTAGACCTACCATCATACCTTACAAAAGTGTCAACTCCGGTAGAGGCATTCAAGGTTTCACATCATGGCACTAGATCTGCAAAAGTCAGTCTAGTGTCGATCAGCTCATATTTTTGAACGGTATATTTTGTCAGAAGATAAACGTGTATAATAGATTGACTGTGCTGAGAGAATGAGAAATATTAATTAACCTTTTGGATATGCATTCGACTATATCTTGAGATGAAGGTGTCAAAGTTAAATTACCTGAGTGTGTTTGGGATCAACCTAATGAACATAAAAATGGATCGGCCGAAAAGCTCGTTTCGTATATATTCTCATAGCGATCATATATGTTCTCATATGAGGTAACGTAATCTATTAGCAAATATAAACCGCTGAACATTAAATTGGTTAATATATCTCCTTGTCATTTATTTAATCAAATATCTGTCCATAACTAAAAGAATGGTCGTAACTGCATTACACACATACCTATGCAAACATGCATACACACATACATACATACATACATACATACATACATATATACATACGTACATACATACATACATAAATACATAAAATATACCCACAAGAGCACGTTCAAACGTGTGTACACAAACACCCACAAGAGCACGTTCAAACGTGTGTACACAAACACCCACAATTATACACGGTATCAGTAACACACATCATTTTCCCATGCGCACATAGAAAATTACACGCATATCACACACAAATCACACAGAGATACGCATAGACGCATGTACACACTATGCATGCATGACACAACGAGATACTACGATATATAGTAGCAAAATTTCCATAAAATGACGAGATGGTCATGGCTGGAATATCCTTGATGATATATCTTCCCAATCAGAGCTGATTAGGGGTAAAACAGCAACAAAACAACAACAAAAACACCAATAGTATAATCAAGCTATCGCTTTGGTGGTTCGATTTCTGTGTTATGATATTAATATCGACCAACAATGAACAAACTTTTTCATAACTATAAACACAAGAGATGGTTGCAGTTGTAAGTAAAACACAGATAATTGACAGCCTTGAATTCTGAAAGCGAAAACTGTGGGATAAATTTAATGTATATGAAAGTTGGTGAACAATTGAGTTCTTGCTTACAGGTTTCAAACAGGCCAATCACTAATTGCTAGTATTTTTGTTGGTGTGAGTGCCTGAGATTTATGGTAGGGAAAACATTGCAAAGGACTTAGATGGGAGTGTACTGATGGTTTTGCTAATATATATCCGAGAAAAATATAAAGAAAAATACAAATATATATATATATATATATATAAATATAGTTTTAGGTAAAAGAATTTCATCGATGAGTTTATGAACCTTGGGGTTCTTTTCCCTAAAACTATATATTTATATATATTTTATACTGTGAAATTAAATTTAATTTCAATTTTTAATAAATTGATTTTAATTGAGTTTTTACCTGTAATTTTGGATTTTATCCCTATTATTATTATTATTATTATTCTTATTCAGTAGTTTTATTTTTATAACGTGCTTTCACTTCACTACCGAGCGCAGCTCTGTGCGCCTTGGGTATGTGCTGTGGTTTGCTGTGGTGCTCTTATGTTTACTGTATTGAAAGTGTTTTGCGTAGAATGTGTGCAGTACCCAGTAGTGCAATTTTCTGTATGTTATATATATTTGTAAGTCCTGGTGTTTTTGTTATGTATTTGTC
>NC_068988.1:20271732-20272302 GCF_001194135.2 Octopus bimaculoides | reverse complement strand
TATATATATATATATATATATGCATACATATAAGAATACAACCGTAAGTACTGCAGCATTTCGTGAGAAACTTTCTATACATGAGCAGAATGTCATGTATAGCGATATTACACGAAGGCTTCACTGTCAGATACGTTGATAATCCTTGTACTTTATCTTTAGATCTAAAATCATGGATATTAGTCGCAATTTGAATGATATGCTTCTGTAACACAGGAACAAGAAATATCAACGAAATATAACCGAAGAGAACAAGAAACAGGTGAGAATTGTTGATGTGACAGCTTCAGTGGAATAAACGCTGTGTATGATATTCACATCATAAGCATTTGCATAAAAATAACGTCGTGGTATACCTGCAGGAGGAATGATGTATAACGACATCTGTAGAGAGAATATTCAGAGAATAAAAGCTTAGAAAGCCGCAGTTAATTGAAAGCCTCACATAAACACTCATAATATAGAAGAGCACTCCGTCGGTTACGATGACGAGTGTCCCAGCTGACACGATTAACGGAACAGCCTGCTCATGAAATTAACGTGCAAGTGACTAATATATATATATATATA
>NC_068988.1:20269617-20271006 GCF_001194135.2 Octopus bimaculoides | reverse complement strand
ATAATAATAATAATAATAATAATAATAATAATAATAATAATAATAATAATAATAATTATTATTATTATTATTATTATTTCAAATTTTTGCCACGAGGGTAGCTTGTGGGAGGGGATTGAGTCGCGTACATAAGCCCACGTGCGTAACTTGTAATTATTTATTTAATCGACCCCGAAAAGATGAAAGGCAAAGTCGACCTCAGCGGAATTTGAACTCAGAAAGTAGCAACTGGCGAAATATCACTACGCACTTCCCCCGGTGCGCTAAAGATTCTCCCAGCTCGCCACCTTACTACTACTACTACTACTACTACTACTACTACTACTACTACTAGTGGTAGTAGTAGTAGCAGTAATAGTAATAAATTGATAATAAAAATAAGCATATGTATATATGCATATATCAATGCATACATGCATACACACACATATACACACGCATATGTATATGTACATACATACACACATACATACATAAATTATCCACCGTTTCGCCGGAAGTACGGATAAGTTTGGTGTAGATGAACAAGCGCATGAATAGTTACAGAAATGGCAGCCTGAAACGAACGTGCCTGTGTACCGCGTGACAAAGTACGTCAGGAAGCAAGATGACTATACCGAAAGATGATGTAACTCCCCAACCTCTGCTTTTGATTTAACGACAGAAACAAGAATGCATTTTAGCATTGACTTGCACGCGAACACATAAAGTTTATATAATATGTTGTTGGCGCTCCGTCGCTTACGACGTCGAGGGTTCAAGTTGATCCGATCAACGGAACAGCCTGCTCGTGAAATTAATGTGGTGAAAGAGTACAGCAGGGATCGCCAACACCCCTGCCGGAGCCTCGTGGAACTTTAGGTGTTTTTCGCTCAATAAACCCTCACAATGCCCGGTCTGGGAATCGAAACTGCGATCCTATGACAGTGAGTCCGCTGCCCTAACGACTGGTCCATTGCGCCTCCACTTATATAATATACAGACCTACAAATATGCACGTGTGTGTATACTAACGAGTGCATGTAATAATGGGTAATAGAATGCGTGTATACGCGTGGATAAATGAATGAATTTAGTTAGATTCAGCGTGGGTAATAAAATATCTTATTATGTACAATCAATTAATTTTCAATGATATAGAAATAATAGAGAACACAATAATATAGAAAGCGATTTTCCGCTGCTTTTTTTTCGTACTTCCATGATTAACAAAACGGATGAAGCGAAAAATGCTTTTCTCAAAAGGAAATAATAATAATAATAATAAAAATAATAATAAAAATAATAATAATGATAATAATAATAATAACAATGATAATGATAATAATAATAATAATAATAATAATAATAATAATAATAATAATAATAATAATAATAATAATAATAATG
>NC_068988.1:20263775-20266006 GCF_001194135.2 Octopus bimaculoides | reverse complement strand
TATATATATATATATATATATATATATATATATATATATATATATATATATATGCCTGTGTGTGTATTATATATGTCTATATTATGTGCATAGGAATGTGTATGCTTTTATACATATACATACACACACACACACACAAATATATTAATGTATACATAATATACACAAGCACACAAACACATACAGCCTAGGAATACTCCTGTGAAATGCTTTCATGGAAATCAAAAGCATTTTGATGGAAATAATTGTATTGTTACTTTTCCCTGTTGAAAGTATAAGCATAATGCAATATATTATTGATATTTGATTCAGCGTTTACTATATACTTAGGTGACATAAGGGTTTTAATGAAATACGAACGTATGCAAACGTGTATATAGATAATGGAAGCAGAAATATGTTTTTAAATAACAGATTATGTAAGAACGAAGTATATATAAGTGATTATCTCTCTCATGTCATCGGATGAAACAACTTTGGTAAGAAAATAATGTTGCCTCTCTTATACCATTCGATAGCTCTATTCTTCGGGACAAAGTTGTAGAAAGAAATTGTGCCAAAAATTGCTGGAAACTATTGACCAGTGCAAAAACCAACTCGGCTGGTGAGATGATTTTCTGCTTTAGAATTAAGCAACGGTATGATTGCTAAAATTCGTCATGATAAAGGCAATACCAATGACACTATGGAAGCCTATTTCATCGCTCTTACACAACTTACACAACTGCATCTATCCACTTGATATTTCTCTCATTGTGGAGGCGCAATGGCCCAGTGGTTAAGGTAGCGGACTCGCGGTCATAGGATCGCGGTTTCGATTCCCAGACCGGGTGTTGTGAATGTTTTATGAGCTGAGTTCACATTTCATCTCTCCTCTAAATTTCAGTTCTTGTATCTTTGCTGGAACCAAGTATTTTAAATACGAAAGTTAGAAAACCTTGTAACGTAAATAAAAGTCAAGTATTCTATACTACGTTGTAAAATAATGAAAAATACAAAACATCATATTTCCTCACATATGCATGAATATAGTCTTGATCCTCAACCAAACAGCTTAAATGCTAGACTTGTTTGACTGCTTAGAAGTGTGCACTACTGTAATTCAAGAGTTATTTCCATTCTCTTAATACAAACCAGCAGCGTATCTCTGAATATAGCCAATATTTACATTTACATATTCTTTGAATAGTAACTTAAGAACGGTCATATATTGTAGTTGTGTGATATAAATATTTAAAAATTGGTTTGTTCACATGCATAGTCATGTCCTTGTTTCTATTTTGTTAAAATGAATACAACCGAGATATTTTTGGAAAATATTTCTTAACTATTGTGCAGAGATGCCAGACAAACTTATATAAGCATACATACTATATATATATATATATATATATATATAGTATAACCTGTTTCATAGGTGCATCGTTTATGTAAAGGTCGCTACTGCTAACATGCAGCCTCGTAGAAATTACTGCATAGTTAGTTCGAGTGTGATTAAGGCGGCATCTTTACCAACCTTGCTTAGTGAGTAGATTCCTTTTGGGAAGGAGTTGTTGTCTTTCACCTACTTATATCAAATCAAATATCTCATCATAGTCAAATGTAAGTTGCTCATGGTCGCATGTAAGCCAATAGTGTCTGTTACATGGCCGAGCGGTCGGCGACTAAAGTTGGTCCCCTACTTCAGTAGCCGCTTAGTCTTGTAAGGAGGATGTCTGCATATCCAGCAAGACGAAAAACAATACCTGTCGAAGGCATCAAGTTGGAGATGGCAATAGCAAGTCACCCCCATATCTCTTCCAAGAAAACACAATGAGAAAGTCAGATAGAAATCAGTAATGCCGTTGAAAAAGAGGAAAATTATGAAAGAAGCCAAACATTTATGAAGACAGAGAACTCAACATATATAAATATTTATATAGAATATATACATATGCATACATATATATTCGCACATAGAGCTGGAGAATAGACTTTGAAATTGTTTTGTAATGGAATATTTTTTGTCAATAATTTCTGACCATATTAGCCAGGAAAACATGTAACATGAAATTTCACTGTAATAACAATGATTATCTCCACAGGATTCATTTCCGGAGTGAAATGGAACAAACACATGAAACTCATCATCAAATATTTACATACCACACATTTTCACATACATTCACTATATACAATTGGTACAAACACATATACACAAACACACACACTCACACACATAGCTAATATAT
>NC_068988.1:20260738-20263591 GCF_001194135.2 Octopus bimaculoides | reverse complement strand
TATATATATATATATGTATAAATATATATATATACATACATGCATACATGCATACATACATACGTACATACATACATATACACATTCACATATACATACCTACGTACATACACACCTTATATACATACATATATATCAGTGTGTGTTTTTTGTCTTTGTATGCGTTTGTTGGTTTGTGTGTGTGTGTATGTGTGTAAACACACACACACAAACCATTTGTGTTATTTTCGAAAAATGTGTATTATGTTGGACTGCGTCGCAAACTGCATATTTTCTGGCTGTAGATGTAAAAATCGTTTGCTTAAATAGAGAGAATGTGTTTCATTGAACTAATGTAGAAATTGCTTGGTTGAGGAAAGGAAATGTTCGGTCTATATTCTGCTACGTCCCTATTTTAAGGTCTTGTGATAGTCGCGTGAGATGGTCATTTCAAAGCTTTGCTTCAATCCATATATAATATGGCAGTCCTGAGAATAGGTATGAATGTAGGTCTGTTTGAGCCATTGATTGGGTCTAGTAGTTGCGTAAGTAGCTATTATCTTATTTAACGAAGCCATGGTGACATTTTTGGACATATATATATTGCTTCAATCTTTCTTATCAAAATGTCCTCCAAACTGCCGGAAAAGAAAAGTTACTTTAAACTGTCTAGAGTACATAATTATTACAAATAAATATAGTTGAAAATTGCTGAAAAAATTGCTGAATAAGAAAAGAAATAATATGGTTCCTACATTTTCACAAACTTCATTTAAATATTTTATAATTATTGAGGAAATAGGAATAGAGAGAGAAAAGTGTGGGTGTGGGCACGTAAGTTTAGTTTATGAATACATATCTTTTTAATTTACATAGAATCAATATATTTTCCAAAAACAGAATGAGTAATTACATTACTTGCTTCCAATAATAACAATTACTGATTAACTCTCTTAAAACTTATAATCCTTCCGATACATATACGAAATACCTGTTCTCTTAAGATCATGGTATAAAAACGTATTATTATGGATAGCATGGGTTTATAACATTATCACTATCTTCTTACTCATGGGTAGCATAAACGGAACCAGTCGAATATATTAATATATCATTTCATAAAACGTTTTGTTTTCCAACATGAAATTTGTGTGCGTTCTACTTCTTTTAATAATGCTTATTACAATTCACCGTGGAGGCGCAATGTCCCAGTGGTTAGGGCAGTGGACTCGCGGTCATAGGATCGCGGTTTCGATTCCCGGACCGGGCGTTGTGAGTGTTCATTGAGCGAAAACATCTAAAACTCCACGAGGCTCGGGCAGGGGATGGTGGCGAACCCTGCTGTACTCATTCACCACGACTTTCTCTCACTCTTACTTCCTGTTTCTGTTGTGCCTGTAATTCAAAGGGTCAGCCTTGTCACACTGTGTCACGCTGAATTTTCCCCGAGAACTACGTTAAGGGTACACGTGTCTGTGGAGTGCTGAGCCACTTGCACGTTAATTCCACGAGCAGGCTGTTTCGTTGATCGGATCAACTGGAACCCTCGACGTCGTAAGCGACGGAGTACCAACGATTCACCATATGGAAATTTTTCTTGAAGCATTTCACTATTTATGAGTGCGTGTGTGTGTATGTGTGTATGTGTATGTATGTATGTATGTATGTATGTAAGCATGCATGCTTGTATGTAGGCATATATATGTATATTTATATATAATGTATAATACATATAATATCCATAAAAGACGTGCATACGTTTGTATGTATGTATGTATATTTCTCTCCTGGAGATCGTGGTAGCCTGGGATTTAATGCGTGCGAAGGAAATTCAAATAAAATAAGTTATACACACTAGACCTTGTATTGAATTCTCTCTTCATTCGTAGAAAATAATTCAGCTACACTCTGTTACTTGCACCACGCACACACAAACACGTACGGAGACACACACACACACACACGGATATGTATATACACGCACATAGATATATACATGTATATATACATAAATGCATATATGTATATAAAAATAGATACATGTAAAATATGAAACATTCAAATATAAGAATGTATGTATGAATATATGTAAGTATTTGCACGGAGAAAAATTTCTAGTTTTCAAATTATACATCCTACTTAGCGTAATCATAGGTCTCTTCTGGGAAAGGAGATGTTTTCGACATTTTCAGTTGACCGTAACGATAAACACGAATGCTATACTTAGTAAGTAGGCAGTTATTTCTGTAGAAAATCGTTACACCAACCATAACTGTTTTCTATTACTTCTAATTTCACAGACATAATTTCCACCTGACCTTCTATAGAAGAGTTGTGTTCTCCAATATATTACTAATTTCTTTAAGCAAAGACACACACTTTTGATTTAATAAACACTGTTAACTGAAGTCTGAGCTTTTCATATAGATTCTAAATTCAGTATTGTAGTAAATCGTGTGAATCATAAATAGCGTCCAATAATATATTGCGTATATACCGGCTTGAAAGACAAAAGTATGTTTACCTACACATAGAAGCACAATAATTTGAATAGGATGAACACACATACACACACACACGTAGACACACATATCCATACACCTGCACTTACAGATTCACATCCGCGCAAGTACATACTTTACGAGTGAGATTTCAATTTTAATATTCTACATTTTTTAAGGCACACACAAACACCACGCACGCATGCACGCACACCAACACATATATGTATGTATGTATATAAATACATGCTTACATATACATACATATATATATATATATATATACATATGTATATATATATATATATATGCACATGTATATATATAATAATTATATGTATATATATATATATATATATATATATATATATAT
>NC_068988.1:20256647-20260314 GCF_001194135.2 Octopus bimaculoides | reverse complement strand
TATATATATATATATACATAATTTTGGAAAGTAACATTTTCTTAGTCAGAGATTCTTGCTCCTAGTATCAATATTTTCCACTCTCTATGACATAAATACTCATTGATATTCGAGATTTTATCAAATGAATTTCATCGATACGTATACCTACGGAAATTAACCGAGAAAGCTACTGGCGGATAGCGAAAGACGTATTTTAGCTCACTATTTATTCCTCGTTCTACCATATACTTCTCAATGTAAACCCATCTCAATCAACTGAAAGTAATAAACAAATCTCGACATTATTTACTCTGTTGTTTTCACAAATCTAAATTTTGGAACAATTCCTACAATGCATTAGGAATTATCATGGTCAAAACACCTACGTATACCTTAACGACATATATGCTTTTGGTTTTCAATTCCTACTTCTATAGTCGATACATTTAATGAGAAATGTAATGTATTAATAACATAGCAGGCAGTATTCATTGATAAGAATTCATTCGTAAGATAATCTTGCCCTGTTTGTGACAGATTGTTTTCCCTGCATCTCTGTGTTCATTGTAGACATTCTCTCTTATTTTCTACGTTGTCATATTTTTGGCAGCATTGCTAGTTTACTTTATGGTATTTATTATAATTCTTTATGTACTAAGATCATTTCCATACGAGGCTAGTTAATTTGATTGCTCCAAGAATGATGACGTGATGTACCAGCTTAGTATCGTTGTCAAAATAATGTATTAAACATTATCTGAAATTCCGTACCTCACACTTTTATTCTAAAGAATAATATGTCTGTGCGTTGATATCCTACATTTGATTTGTCTCAGATTAATAAGCATATTTTCTTGCTAAACTTGCTCATTTGCATAATATTTCTGCATGCTTATTGCTTCTTCAAGTGCGAAATTATTTTCTTGTATTAGTAAAAATGTTGTATTGTTCAAATAATCTAAGAATTATGCACCTCGTATAACATCGGTTATTTATTATGTATAGTCTGATACACCTTTTCGGAAGTGGTTGGTTGCTTCTTTTAACAGTGCTGGTATTTTCTTTTTCTTGCGATCAGAAAATCGAGGAAAAGAAGCTTAACACATTTGAAAAATGTTTTTGTTAAGACGATTATTCGAACAACATCGTGTTTTGAGGCAGAATTCGTATTTAAGCTACTGTACATTGATTTCAGTATATAGCGTTCGGTTACATTTCTGAATATAAATACTTCCTGGAAATTCTCGCCTAATGCCTGAACTAAATCGGAACTTGCTTGTTTGTAATGCAATGCATCACAATATTGAAATATTGTGGCTTAAGTTTGATTTACATCATTCATCAGGCGCTGACTTACTATCTTCTTTATGAGGCATGGTTTACGGAAATTAACCGAGAAAGCTTCTGGCGGATAGCGAAAGACGTGTTATAGCTTACAATTTACTCCTCGTTCTACCATATACTTCTCAATGTAAACCCATCTCAATCAACTGAGTGTAATAAACAAATCTTATTATTTACTCTGTTGTTTTCACAACTCTAAATTTTGAAACAATTTCTACAATGCATTAGGGATTATCATGGTCAAAGCACCTAGCCACACTCTGAAGTTTTGGAAAATAAAATCACGGCAAATTTTTAAGTAAGGACGTTACTGAAAATAATCAGTTTTTCCTGTAATGCTGCATATTCTGAAAGCAATGTGGACAAGGATATAGGAAAATGTGAGAGATCCATGTCACAGGATCCCTTTTGGATGAAGTTAAAATAACAGACAGAGAACATCATTGGAAAATATGAAAACTAAAAGAAGCAGCACATATGCTAGGACACAATAATATCCAAAGCAGACCGAATACAGATATGAACAGCATATAGGAATCAATATTAAGGAAGGATAGGAGAATATTAGATTTATAAGCCCTAAAATTCACTCCATAATTGCCCACGGGCATATGGCGTAGTGGTTAAGAACGCGGGCTACTAACCCCAAGATTCCGAGTTCGGTTCCAAGTAGTGACCTTAATAATAATAATAATAATAAACTTCAAAAAATACCTTAGGAATGAGAACCCAAGTTCAAAATTTCCCCCAAGACACCTCATGAAGGCTGAAGTGTATATCAGCCGAAGCGTTGTGTTAACAAACAAGATGAGGACAAATATCCGTCAAATATAGTGAAAATCAATCACGAACTTCAAAAGTTAACAGATATATCAGAAATGAATTTTTGGATCAACTGACCTCAGTCGATCAAGATCAGGCTGTTCAATACCCTGGTGAATTTCTGAACACACTTACACCCACTGGGATGCCAACGCATAAATTGACACTAAAACTGGATGCTACCACTATGTTGCTAAGGAATCCTGACCCATCTCACTTGTGTAATGGAACTCGCTTAATTGTTACTGCCCTGAGGCCCCATGTCCTAGAGGCAACAATGATAACAGGTAATCACAAAAGAGAAAATGTCTTTATTCCAAAATATCCTCTCATACCTACAGATCTTTTATTCGAATTTAAGACACTTCAGTTTCCAGTCAAACTAAGATTAACAAATCTCAGGGTTAATCCCTCGAGGTATTTAGACTTGATCTCTCTACTGCATACTTCTCCCACGGTCAACTCTATGTTGCTTGCTCACGAGTTGGAAGTGGCAACAATTTATTCATTTCGACAGCAAGTATTACACAATGAATATTGTTTACCTTGAGGTGCTTCAACATTGACAGATTTTTAGTTCGGAATTCTATTATTATAATTTCGATGTCTTTTAAAATAAAATATAGAATACATATTTTGAAATAATTATGAGAATAGTGACATATCTACAGTGTAATAGGTATGCTGATTAATCTGTTCAAAAGCCGGAATCTGCATGCGTTGAGCATTGTTTTTCGATTTGGAAAGCGATCTACGATGCCAAACAGAACAAAATAACTTAGAACGTGGTATGGCTTGATGTAGCTAATGCATACGGCTCAGTGTCACACGAATTGCAGATGAGAGCTATGAATCACTCCCACATTCCAGCGAAATTGACAAAATTAATGAGGGTATATTATGACAGTTTCGAGATGAAGTTCAGAGTAAGAAATTTTAAAACAAATTGGCACCGATTGGAGATTGACATTGCTGCTGGATGCACAATATCTGTCACGTGGTTTATCTTAGCTATGGAGATGTTTTTGGAAGCAGCAGACTTTTCGGAGCAAATGGTCCATGTACAGTCACCTTCCTGGATGACGTGACACTTCTGCCGACAGACAATCAAATCATGTAGAATGCCCTCTTGAGGCTGGCCGAACTGAAAAAAAAATGGTCAAGGATGCGATTAAGGGCAAAAACGTCGCGTAGTGTGACATTTATGTGGTATCGAAACAATGGATGATGTGATATACTGTTCTTACATCTTATTTGAAATTTATACATCGTCTGATCATGAGAGACCAAGGGGATTTACGACTTGTCGGACAACCTACAATTCAACGTAACGCGTGCTTTGGACCTGCCACTAGACGCTAAATACTCGTAGGGATAGTTTTCTCTGTCTACACAACCGGAATATCCTATTTGATCCTACCAACCATAGGTGGAATCCACAGGTTTATTGAAGCCAAGCCGGTGCATATTGTTTTTAAGTATCCGATTCTATCTGAATCCTTACTTTACGATATATATA
>NC_068988.1:20251752-20256070 GCF_001194135.2 Octopus bimaculoides | reverse complement strand
GCCATTATACTAATACAAGATTTTTTTAAAAATTGGTTCTGTGTTTATTCTGTTATATGCCGTAGAAGAATGTTTCCCGTTATGGTATTTTACCTGTTTGTGTATATTTTTGAGATGCAGCACAGAATTTTGTCAGTGAACAGGTCGCGGTCTCAAAGCGACGAAAATATTTTGACGAATTAAATTTAAATGTTGAAGTGAATCTAACGGATTTTGTGTGTTATTTTAAATGGCTTATAAACACCTTCCACGCTGCAATTGTTTTCGTTCCAGCACACGATCTCAGATCAGGTCACTTGCTATGCAAGTACATCTCTGTATATTTTTGGTAATAACCAAACTTCGGCTGATTATTGCGTTGCACCGAGTTGCACTATCTACTGGTCGTTGCATGACCGTCAATAACCTAAACGTGAAGTCGGGTTTTTACAAACACTATTGCTAGATTTCACATGTATGCAACTAAACATGCGAATAGAGCAAAGATATTAATCGACACGAAGAAAAGATGAATATATGGACGATAAAGTATAAAGAAGGCAAAACATATTTGCCCGAGATTACCCACGAAAGGTTGAGAAAGAAGAAGAGATCAGAATATGTATTATGAAGCGCAACAACGTATATACTATTTCGTTCCTTGGAAGCAATGTAGGCCATAAAGACCCCATTAATACAAGTCAGATCTTGGGGAAAGAACTTGGAGTGAGAGAAATAGAGGTAGAAAGACAGTCGATTCTTGACCGAATTTGTCCAGAAATAGGTAAATTTTGGTATATATTTTTTGTTTGATATATTTTTATGTTTTTCAATCCACAAGAAGAGTTGGCACGAGTGGCAAAGTATGTATTCCCTCGATAAGAAAGCCGCTTGAACTAAATAAAATAGTTACTGAATTAACCTCAAATCGCATCCGAATATATAAAAGGAGAAAATAGACATAACAATAGTGTAGTCCTAGATTTACTATGTCTGATAAGTACAGAGTGATCACGGCTAGTATATCATTGATACGGGGCATTTGTGAACATATTTTTCTCAGCAAGTCCCAAGCGTTAAACATGTAAGAAAAGAAGCCACATATAAACATTTACGAAATTTGTACTATAAAAGGATTTAATATAGTGTCCTTAAAAGATTAAATGATTTTATTTTCCACAAACCAAGTCTGCATAATCATATAGATATCCTATATCTTTCTCATAATAATCTTAATATTTCCTAGATATCTCTTACTCTCTTTTACTCTTTTACTTGTTTCAGTAATTTGACTGCGGCCATGCTGGTGCACGCCTTTAGTCGAGAAAATCGACCCCAGGACTTATTCTTTGTAAGCCTAGTACTTATTCTATCGGTCTCTTTTTGCCGAACCGCTAAGTTACGGGGACGTAAACACACCAGCATCGGTTGTCAAGCGATGGTGGGGGAACAAACACAGACACACAAACACACATACATATATATATTTATATATACGACGAGCTTCTTTCAGTTTCCGTCTACCAGATCCACCCACAGGGCTTTGGTCGGCCCGAGGCTATAGTAGAAGACTCTTGCCCAAGGTGCCACGCAGTGGGAATGAACCCGGAACCATGTGGTTGGTAAGCAAGCTACTTACCACACAGCCACTCCTACATTTACGTTGAATTGTAAAAGAAAATTTCTCTATCTTACGAGACAGTATATTTTGGGTTCGTAGGATGTTCAATTCACTGCTGTATTACTTGTTTATAATATAACTGATATAGATATTTGGCTCTTTATTGATTTGTCATTTTTATTACTATTTGTCAGTCTTTCTTGTGCCAAATATTAACTTCTGGAAAGCGGAAATTATGTCACTGATATAATGCTGAGATGTTCCGGTTGATTTTCGTTTATAGTCCGGTTTACACTATGTAGCATCACTATCTACGTTGTTTGGTTTCTAATAAATACATTTAAGTTTATTTGTTGTGTTTTATAATTTAAACTCCTGGGGAATATTATCTGTTATGATACATTGTTAAGCACATCCTGTCCCAAAGAGAAATATAGGATAAAGTATTGGTCTTATATATAAAGAGAGTGTTAGTAGGGAAAACCAACTGTTCATGTCAGCTTTCTATTTTTCCTGATTCAATATTGAAGGTAGGTTTCTGAGATTGAATATCATTTTGATTCCATGTACAAAAATGCTTTCGTTCCCTTTTACGAATAACGTAGGGATCGGGCTTAGCATCTTTTGCTAGCTTTTTAAAATCATAGCCTGGAGTTGGTCAGTAAGTATACAGTTAACATCGATGATAACGAAAATTAGAGGTTCAGGAATAAAATAATTGCGATATTTTTCTGTATAGTTTCAGATGCAATACTTTGTCCCTCATGCCATCAGAAAATCGTTTACAGCAGTTAATGACCTATTATATTCCGTAGAGTGGAGGCGCAATGGCCCAGTGGTTAGGGCAGTGGACTCGTGGTCATAGGATCGCGGTTTCGATTCCCAGACCATGCGTTGTGAGTGTTTATTGAGCGAAAACACCTATAGCTCCACGAGGCTCCGACAGGGGATGGTGACAATCCCTGCTGTACTCTTTCACCACAACTTTCTCTCACTCTTTCTTCCTGTTTCTGTTGTACCTGTAATTCAAAGGGGTCAGCCTTGTCACACACTGTGTCACGCTGAATATCCCCGAGAACTACGTTAAGGGTACACGTGTCTGTGGAGTGCTCAGCCACTTGCACGTTAATTTCACGAGCAGGCTGTTCCGTTGATCGGATAAACTGGAACCCTCGACGTCATAAGCGACGGAGTGCCAACAGCATAACAAAATATTCCGTAGAATTGACCTCGGTGTTATTTGAACTCCGAACATAAACAGCGGGAGGAAAGGATGCTAAACATTTAAATCCCAAACGGTTACAATTCTGCCCGCTCACCACGTTCATTGCTGTATGTAACGTGTATTCATCACCTACAATTCCGTTGATATATTTCTGGGATGCAGGTCGGGACTTGATCAAATTCGGTCGAATAAATTGTTTAATAAGTTAAGCTGATTAATGATGCAAAACCTATTATGATCCTTGTACATTACTAAGGCTGTACCCGGTAGCATCTTAGAATATAAAACGTATAATACTCTTTATAATTCAGACATCTTTTCACTCATTCACATATTCGTGATACACATAATTACCATTCTTATACTACGCGCTTCTCCAAGCAAGAAAATTTTATGAAATTTTGTGAATTGATTCTATAATTTTATGTACTTTCGATAAATTAGAGTCTCTTTACGATAGGTGAGTACTTTACAATCCTTGAAACCGAATTATGACAAACTCTGCTTTTAATCTACGGAGATATTTTCAACAACATTTTCTCATCTTCAAGGTGTATCATTATAATGATGCAATCGAAAAAATGTTACTCAAACAGTCAAACATTATATGACAGACTTATTCCATTTCAATTATAATATTCAAATTTTCAGATTTAAAGAAATGAATTTGGTAATATATATAATTGCACAAACTGAAGCACACATAAACCACACTCACGCCCACATCCACTCACACACGCTCTCACGCACACACACACACGCACACACATTTATAATTGTATTAATTAAACTTAATATTTCTATCCTATTATAAATAATTAGTAAATCGATTTGTGGAGATTAATTTTCATATATGTCTTGAATATAATGTTAATGATAATAGTTCTGTACTTTGGGTATGATATAATCAATTAAACAACGTGATAATATTATTCTTTTAATATAAATTTGATTATTTTTCATGTGAACACACACTAGAATATCATGATTCCATGTTATTTAAATCCACTTTCTACAGTAAAGTTATACGATTTCTTGAAAGTGAGTAACTAGTAGTGCTTTAAACCGTAAGTATTTAGCTATTCATTAGGCAAATTTTAGACATCCTGCAGAGACATGAGTAATTACACATCAAAATGATTCAGAATTAGATATTTTTAATGATATTTCCTAAATTATTTCGTAATGGAGTTCTTATTGCAGTTACTGGTTTCTGATCACCAGCATTCCATATTTTATGTATATCATGCCTATCAGCCATGTGTATATATTAAGCATACTGTGTAGATCATTAACTTAATTAAATATTGCCTCAGTTTCGTGTCCCGGGCTCCTAACTCACTGGATGGCTATTAGCAATATCAACAGTTGTTTTATTCACACTTTCTATTTACGACGCATTCGTATTCGAATATGAAGCTGTGTACGAATAAGTACCATCGAGAATGTGATATATATATATATATATATATATATATATATATATATATATA
>NC_068988.1:20240520-20250845 GCF_001194135.2 Octopus bimaculoides | reverse complement strand
ATATATATATATATACAGTGTGCGATGGGAAAAGTGCTACAATTTTATATTTAATTTCGCGCATGTGCATTGTTTGTTTTTGATTTTCTCGATCACCCAGTATAGTAGGGCGCACCATGGAAAATGATGCGAAGCCATGCGCTGAAACTACATCTGTAGTCTTTGCTTGACAGTAGGTAGGGATGGTCACCATTTCCTTGACACGCTTTTCTGCAGTAATGCCGTCCTGGATCAAGTGGTTATTTAAATATCACAGAGATTAAGTTTGCCCTTCACCCTTTCAGGGTTTATTCATTTATGTGTCAGTCTAGTAATGGAGTCGGCGTCATTGACTTGCCTTTTCTCAAAATTTCCTGCTCTTGTGACTAAATTAGAAAGAATTGTTTTAGCAGCAGCAGCAGCAGCAGCAGCGGTTATTGTTCTGTGATTCTTGTCATACTGTAGCTCATGACTACCGGAGAGTAAAAACTAGGATGTTTTTATAATTAACATTGATTGAATACTTTAAAAGTACTTTGCTGAAGTAATGCACTAACAGTTAGAATAAACTGAAGTTTTATTATTATTATTATTATTATTATTATTATTATTATTATTATTATTATTATTATTATTATTATTATTATTATTATTATTTTCGCTTTTCTCTGTAGTTCTGTATTATTTCTTGTTTCCGTTCGTGTAATGTCTGAAGGACAGGATATATTTTTGATTCGAATGACGAAAAAATAAAAATAAAAATAAAAGGAGAAAAGTCTTAAAGAAACAATTGGAGGTTTAAACGAAGTATAAAAATAAATTTGTGAGTAAAAGAAAAGCAGGAGAAAAATTAATTTAAAAACAAATACGAATTTTATAGTATTAGTGCGGAGAACACATTATAGGAACGAGTTAGTTTGTAGAGTTCGATATATAGTGAAGGAGAGAGTAGGAGGAATAGGGAAGGGGAAGGTGAGACTGAGAGAGAGAGAGAGAGAGAGAGAGAGAGAGGGAGAGGGAGAAAGAAAGGGGGAGTGTGAGAAAAAGACGTAGATAGAAACATAGGATGAATGAGAGAAAATAAGGAAGAACAGGAAAGAGAAGGATAATGACCGGAGTTAATGGCGACAGAATAACAAAAAAAAGAATTCTACGTAAAAAGTCAGAACGTCGATTGCCTTAAACGACCCATCGTTCATTTCACCGTTTTCACCTCCTTTAAGCGACATTTCTTTGATATGTTCCGTTTCTGTTACAATACGCTCAGCAGGCTAATACTACTACTACTACTACCGCTATTACTGCTACATTTAAAACAACAACAACAACAGCAACAACAACAACAGCAACAACAACAACAACAACAACAACAGCAACAACAACAACTACTACTACTACTACTACTACTACTACTACTACTACTACTACTACTACTACTGCTGCTACTGCTGCTACTGCTACTGCTGCTGCTGCTACTACTACTACTACTACTACTACTACTACTACTACTACTTCTGCTGCTGCTGCTGCTTCTGCTACAGCTACTGCTGCTGCTACTACTGTTGCTGTTGCAGCTGCTACTACTACTATTACTACCATTACTACTATTTTTATTACTACTACTACTGCTACTGCTCTTGCTGCTGCTGCTACAGCAACAATAGCTACTACTACTACTACTACTACTACTACTACTACTACTACTACTACTACTACTACTAATACTACTACTGCTACTGTTACTGCTGCTGCTGCAACTACCACCACCACCACCACTTCTACTACCACAGCCACTACCACTATTACTATTACTACCATTACTACTCCCATCACTACCACACCCAGCAACACCATCACTCCTACTCCCGCTCCTCCACTACTTACTACTACTACTACTACTACTACTACTACTACTACTACTACTACTACTACTACTACTACTACTGCTGCTACTACTACTACTACTAGTGGTATTGCTACTGCTACTGATGCTACTGCAATTGGTGCCGTTGTCGCTGCTGCTGCTTGCAAGTTTTTTTCTCATGTACTTTTACTTAATCATGGTTGGTTGCAAACATTCGATGTTCAATAGACAATTGGAAATTCAGTTGTATCGAAATGCCATCTTCATTTATAGGTTGCTTTAATTTTGAGTTGTATCCTCAGGGAAGAGAGAGAGAGAGAGAGAGAGAGAGAGAGAGAGAGAGAGAGAGAGGTAGAGAGAGAGAGATATATATTAGTACAAAGAAAAAAAGGTGAAAGTGTGAAAAAGAAAATATTCTCGATGGGAGGAGACTGAGAAGAAAAAGCAGAAGTGGGGATAGAAATATGAGAGGAGACAAAGAAAACGGAAAAGAAACGAGGAGAAAAACTTTGTAAAAAACAAAAGAGAAACCGAGAAAGCGAGAGAGAGAGAGAGAGAGAGAGAGAGAGAGATAGGAACAGACAGAGAGCGTGGGAAGGAGGGAAGGAAGAAGAGGGAACGTACTGACTGAAAACATTTGGAGCTAGCTTTCTAATTAGATAGATAGGTAGATTGAGAGAGAGAGAGAGAGAGAGAGAGAGAGAGAGAGAGAGAGAGAGAGAGAGAGAGAGAGAGAGAGAGAGAGAGAGAGAGAGAGAGAGAGAGAGAGAGAGAGAGAGAGGTAGAGAGAGAGAGAGAAAGAGAGAGAGATATATACAGAGAAAGAAAGATCACCAGATGGATAGATAAATAGATAGATTGATACACAGAAAAAACAGACAGACAGACAGACAGACAGACAGACGGACAGACAGACAGACGGACAGACAGACAGACAGACAGACAGACGGATAGATAGATAGATAGATAGAAAGATAGATAGATAGATAGATAGATAGATAGATAGACAGATAAATAGATAGATAAATAGATGGATAGATAGATAGATACGTAGATATATAGATAGAGCGAAACACGGATTGTCAGAGAACGAAAAGAAAGTGAGACTGGAACGGAGAATTTGTCAAGGGAAGTAGAGGCAGAGAATCGAAAAAGTAGAAACAAACCAAAAGAGAGAAAGAGGGAGTGAGGGAGAGACGGAGCGAGGGAGACAGGGAGAAAGAGAAGCAAGATGGCTGAAGTTTATTATCCGCTTGCGAAGTTATGGTTCAAAAATGATCAAAATGGCGGTTTGCACAATCTCGAATCCACATATGCCTTCAACAATTATATTTGTACATTCACGTCAGGAACATACGTGGCTTATACCCTAGCGTTTCTGACATAAATTTGAATATCTCTCTTAATCTCTTAGGTATTTAGATGTGCTTTGCTTTAGTTCTGTATTATTTTGCCAAAATAGATTTAAATAAACTAATACTTTGATAAGACCGTTATACCACCTGTGTGTGTGTACACACACACACACACACACACACACACACACACACACACACATTTATTTATATTTATTTATTACGGAGATATACTTGCATAGCAAGTGACCTGATCTGAGATCGTGTCCTGGAACGAAAACAATTGCAGCGTGGAAGGTGTTTATAAGCCATTCAAGAAACACACAAAAACCGTTAGATTCACTTCAACATTTAAATTTAATTTGTGTCAAAATATTTTCGTTGTTTTGAGACGGTGACCTGTTCACTGACAAAATTCTGTGCTGCATCTGAGATTGTGTGAGCGGGCGCGCGATGGTGTGTGTAATGGTCAGATTACTGGTTGTTTCTGTATAAACCTTCACACACTATTTTCTGTAGATTTAAGAAGCTTTACTTTCACATTAGCATAATCATGCACAACAAATAATGTGATTTGCGTTGTTTTAATTTAAGCTTTTCAATACTTTGATTTCATTTCTGATAATCTAAACTGTTTGTTATTCAATTACAAATATTTTTTCTAGTGTTCTAATAAATATTTTGTTCCTCAAACGTATTGTATGCATTTTAAGTTGCATTCACTTTGACCACTACTTTCCAATCAGCCAGGAGAAAATGTTACAGTCAAGTATCCTCAATGTCCTTGCATTTGAAACGTACGTCTCCGAGATCACGTCAAATTAATCCTTTCCTTAAGTGTTTCAATTTGTATAAACTTATTATTGATATTATTTAAAATAGTTTGAATCGGCCTCATGCAAATTTAACTTTCGTAGGATTCTTACGGGAACCTAACTTTTCATTTACGAACAGAAACTGGGCTGCATTGGTCAAGGCATGTGTGAGAATGGCAATTCGTGTGTTCGTCATCATCTCTATACCATGTGCTCATGTGTGTGTGTGTGTGTGTGTGTGTGTGTGTGTGCGTGCGCGTGCGTGCGCGTGCGTGCGCGTGCGTGCGCGTGCGTATGTGTGTATGTATGTGTGTGTGTGTTTGCGTAAGAAAGTGCAGGATAGTTATGTGTAGACACAGTGTCTATGCTGGTGATTTATAATGAAGGAGTTATTAGCGTGTACAACAACAGCTCTCACGCATACACACTACCTGCACATACGCAAGCGTTACACTTTGTCACTCGGGCACAGACACACAGTGCGCACATACACTTAAAATCACCTATTGACTAAACAGAACAAAGAAGTATTCATGTTTTATACTCATACACAAAGAATCGAGTACAGACATAAATTTACTTCTCGCAATTCTTGCCACTCACTCCCTTTATCTCTCTCTCAGTTTCTGATTCTATCTTTGTCTCTCTCTTCTCTCTCTTACGCACATACACGTACATGCAAACACAAGACCAAAGTATCATTTGCACAGGCACAAACCTCTCATTGAAATTCTATTTGAAACCAACCTTTTTAGCTCACCTTCTAACATTATGTCAATCAACGGTCAGCATGTGGACCACCATATGGCTTCTATACCAGGATTTCATATTTTTGCCTTTCTTTTCCTTACTCCAGCATCTCATCCATTTCTTCCCTAATTTTATCGCTAAATCTCAAGATGCACAACGGTCCGAAACGTTATAGCATGAACTCTTTCCATTTCCCTGAGCGTTAAAAGTTAATAATTATTTTGGACTTATGCCATCTCGTTAAATTATCGGATTTTATATTCTGGATTTTGTACTCTCTCATTCCATCTCTGTCTGTCTCTCTCGGCCTCTCTCTGTGTCTCTGTCTCTCTGTCTCTCACTGTCTATATCTCTCTCTCTGTCTCTCTCTCTTTGTCTGTCTGTCTGTGTGCCTCTCTCTCCCTCTCCACATACTCACACATACACTCATACACACGCACACACTCACACTCGCGCAAACACATCACACAAACGGTGATGCATCATATACATATATATATTGGCATTTGTGAATGTGCGTAAATAATATGGTGATCTGAAGAGGTGAATAAAATACGTTTCCAATCAAGTTAGAATTTGAGATACGAGGAGAGATTTCATATTGTCTTGCAAGCTTCAATATTTTAAAACGAACGGCATGATTTATTCTATATGGGATTTGAACGCAGAACATAGACGAAAAAAAACAAACAAACCAAAAACAAAAAAAAAATTGCAATTCATTTCGAATCATTAAAATCCGCCGCATTGCTGCGTCAATGGCCCACCTTCACCGCTCTGACATTCGCACAACTTATTGAATACTATCAATTCTTTTCTTAAAAATCACCGCCAACGCCATCGAAAACTACACAGCTAAACATTCCATCACCACATACAACTAATGTTGTTGCTACTGCTGTTGGTGTTGCTTTTGCTGCTTCTGGTCTTATTATAAGTTGAATATCGCCGCGTTTTTCACTTTTTCTTTTTCATTTTCTTATTTTACTTTATTCCTTTGTCATTCTGTCAACAAGTTCCCAACTGAAGCGAAAGAAGACGTAAGACGCCTGCAGTGGTGAATAAGCATTGTTCTGGCTTCGATATTCTTTCTTTCGGTCTCTCTCCCGCCTTCCACCTTCTCTCTCTCTCTCTCTCTCTCTCTCTCTCTCTCTCACCCACACCCACCCACACACACACATACACATTCTCACACACACTTATGTTGTCATGAGTCTTCTCTTCCTTTTCTCCTACCGCCCAACCTTATTTCTCTTTAAGACGTTACTTTCAGCTGCTTATAAAAAGTTATTTAAAAAAATAAAAGATACATCAACAACTAAACATGATGAACAAAGCATCATCCTTGCACCTATTGATATTTCTCCTCATCTCTACGCCTATATCATTTTTCCTACTTGCTCTTTCTCCTATTGTACTTTCCTTCTGCCTCGTTTTCCGACTATATTAAAATATTAAACATCTTTGTATTTCTTCATTTGTTGCCCAATTTTTTTCTCTTACAGTTATTCACATCGCGTATCCTTCGCTAAATTATCTCCCTTTCACTCATTTCCTCTCTACAATTCGAACCTTCCTTCTTTTAACGACCTCCCATGCTTAAATTTTTTCTCTCTATCAGTTGTTTTTCTCTTTTATTCATACCCCTCTCTTTTCATATTCTTCCGTTCTTTTCCTCTTCTCTTTTTGTAACTTCGCTCCCGTTTTTGTATTCTCTGATATTCTTTTAATCGAAAATATCTCTCTCACCTTTCCAATCCACCATTTCCCCAACTTCCTTGCATGCTTCTTATTCCTTTACGGCTTTTTCCTCTTCGGAAGCTCCTTCAATCTCTCGCTTTTTCTTACTATCTTTATACCATCTTTTTCTTTCTACATTTCCTGTACCTTTCTCTATTTGTCTCTTTGACTATGTCTACCCGTCCAATTGTTATTGTCTCTATGTATGTTTTTCTTATCTCTTTCCATCACTGTCATTTTTTCTTATCTTTTTCTCCCACTATCTCTTTCTGTTATTTCATCTTCTTACTAGCACTATCTATCTATCTATCTATCTATCTATCTATCTATCTATCTATCTATCTATCTTCCTATCTACCTATCTACCTATCTATCTATCTATCTATCTATCTATCTATCTATCTATCTATCTATCTATCTATCACTTTCTATCGCTTTCTATCTATTTCTATCTATTTCTTACTATATTTTTTCCATCTATCTCTGCTTTTGCATCGCATTCATCTAACCGTATTATATTCTCTTTCTTTATCTAGTTCTCTTATAGTCGCTTTACACGTATATACACATATATTTTACACTCGCATATATCTATCTCTCCATTTTCAAATATACTTCTTTAAAATTCCCCATCACACCTCTGTTACAAAATCTTATAAATTTTTTCTCCTATAATTCTCTCCCACTCCATATTTTTTGTTTCATCAAACATCTTGCTTCTTCGCTTAATCACATTTTTTCCTCTTCATTCTTGCCTTCCTCTCTAAGTTTCTTTTAATCATCTGTTGATGAACCACTCCTTCTTATAAGTATTCGTCTTTTACTCTATTACTTTAACTCTCACTCACTCCCCTACTCTGTCTGTCTGTCTGTCTGTCTCTGTCTGTCTCTCTCTCTCCTGTAATCGTGTAATCTTTCTCCCTGTTCCCCTTATATCAGCAAATAAAGAAATGGCACAATGCAGTCAACAACATCACAGTATGCCTCAGTACATGTCAATGCACTTACATTCCTTAGTTGTTCGTGTGACTTTATGCAGAAACAGGAACATACGTCAAGAAATACATAAGACACAATACAGAGATACAATAGGAATGGTTTGTCTCATACGTTTTTTGTATTTACTTCAAGCGAACTTTAATCTAAGAAATTTAAATGCTATTTGAAGATAGATGCGCATGTACATGTGTGTGCGTGTTCTTGAAACGCATATAGTGATGAAAGCTCTGCAAAAAACATAAAGCAATCTCAAATAAAAGAAGAATGATTCTTTCACATAAACCTTAGAACCAAGACAAACTGCTTGTATGTTGAATTCATTTGCCCGCGAGGCACAAACTTTATATCGAAAGACGACGGGAAAGAAAATTTGCAGTGATGATCAATGTAATAGTTCGAAAATACTTCACGAAAATGTGATAGCCATTTTAAACTACAGATATATGATGGATTATCACATCGATTTCGGTGTATGAGCCTCCAATTGTTTAATCAACTCGACAGCCATTCGTTGAATTAGTGTACGAATGAGTGGAGTATTCCTCAGACATGTTCAACCATAATGTAATTTGTGAATAGAAACATTTTGATGCAATGTGACAAGACTGACTCGTTTAATTACATTTTGCTTCCACCGAAATATAGTCACGAGGATTGGGTCGGCACCAGGTTATGTTAAATACATTTGCCAGTGTTGTGTAACAGTGGGATCGAACGAGGAATATTAGGGATTCTTAATCACGCAGAGCCATACCTTTCTTCATTGATATATATAACTGTACCATTTAAATAAATACGTACATGTGTATTAGCACAAGCACTTAATATAAGTCTTGAAAGCTGGGTTTTAAGAAGAAAACTTATAGAAGGCATAAGATGAGAAAAGAAAAACTAACGAAAGTCACAGAAGAAAAATGTGTCAAACCAGTATATGGTTATCTCATTACTTAATTCTTTAGCAATAATAAAAAAATATACAAACTCCTAAAATAAATAAACCAGTCAAACATCTGAATTTCCGTGGGGTTACATTAGGGGCTGCACTTGAAAAATAGAATGGCAGAAGTGTGAGAAATGCTGCTTCCAGCAATTTGTTGACAGGGGTTGCGAATAGTGAGCACGGTCAGAGAGAATGGACCTACACGCAGTAAGCGTGTGTAGGTTCGAGGAGGGCAGCTGAAAAATGTATTTGGAAAAGAATTGGCTTGTATTGAGGATGCGTCTGTAGCTTCGAAGAGGATAACCACAGGGAATACTACAAAACTACAGTCTCTTAGAACTGAAGCAGCAGTCATTCTTAGCGCTCGGAGGCCACCCATTCCACTCTGGAATTGTTCTTTGAATCATTTGCTTGAATTTTCCTGTTTTCCTATATTCTTATGTAAACCTACACTGCATCGTTCTATACCGTCTTCGATGCTTTTATTTATCAACACATATTGGTTAACTTGTGAATGCAAACATAAATGCTCTTTAAATGTGGAATAATAAAGCGAGATGCTAGGAGAATATGAATGAATGTAGACCTAGTTAAAGCCGTCTTAGTGTATTATATTACATATAGCCACAACATCATATTTCTAAAACATTCAAAAACTGGAACCTAAAAACAAAAATAATCTGAGTATTTCCATTTTATATAGTTATATAGTTATGATGTCTATATTTTTATGGGTATTATTTTCACCTTACCATGATGTTATTTGAATGAAATACCAGTTACGTTATTATAATTTTGTTATCACGTTTGGTTATAGTTTCACCATGAATAATGAAAATAATATTATCACGTTCGTTTTCTCTTTTAAAAAATTCCCCATACTGTTATTAGTTTCAGTCTTCTTCGATAGCCATTTGCGTTACGCAACAGGTTTTCTTTATTCAGACTGGAATATACTGAATAATTTCTGGGTTTATTGTTGCATAAACATAATGGCTTGAGCACGTTTGTTTCATTACCTAAAATACACTTTATATATATATAAATAAATATATATATATATATATATATATATATCTATTGTGATTATAGATTTTTTGAGGGGCTGTGTATTCTTTTAAAGACTTATCAGGTATTCATAACATCAGAACCTTCCTGACAGTTTTGTAACATCACATAGGATACCGATATAGTTGTAGATAATACACGATTTATACATTTGGAAAAAAAAAACAAAACAAAAAACAAAAACAGAGAAAGAAAGGGAAGGTAAAATATGCAATTTTATTTGAAGTTGTTTAGGCTCCTGTACGATATCATCAATACATTTCTCTCATAGCATGTGCATTTTAACACATTTTCATTACCATTGCCATTGTAGTTTATCATCACCAGTATTATTATTATTATTATTATTATTATCAACATCATCATCATCATCGTCATTGTTACTATTGTTAAGATAGTGTTATTATTCTTATTGCGTGCTTTTACATGGAAACCGAGCGCAGCTAAGTCTGCTTAAAGAAAGTGCGTGGTTTAGATGCTTTTCTTTTTTTCATATACAGCTCGTATAGTGAGATATTATATGCTTCTTTTCTATGCGTGTATGAAGTGATATTGTTTGCTCTGTACATATTGGTCTGCATAAGTTTAATCATTGACGAGGCACCAAGAACCATGAAGCTGTTTATTTTCGTTCCTAATATTCATATCATCGCCGTAGTCATATTTCTCATCTTCTCTCCCTTTCCCATCTTCCTCCCCTTCCTGTCCTGTTTCTTCTTCTTCTTCTTCTTCTTCTTCTTCTTCTTCTTCTTCTTCTTCTTCTCCTCATCCTTCTTCTTCTTCTTCTCTCCTCCTCCTCCTCCTCCTCCTCCTCC
>NC_068988.1:20239024-20240350 GCF_001194135.2 Octopus bimaculoides | reverse complement strand
CCACACCCTCCTCCCTCCACCCTCCTCTTTCCACTCGTATCCCTCCTCCATTCCGTTCCCCTCTTCCTCCGCATTCTTATCTTCGTCCCCGACTTGGTCTTACTACTACTACTACTACTACTACTACTACTACTACTACTACTACAAGTTCTTTGCACATATCAGTTACATACATATTACACTAACTCCACCGACATTTTCTTTTCATATTCTTCTTCATCTTCCTTTTCTTCTTCTTCTTCTTCTTCTTCTTCTTCTTCTTCTTCTTCTTCTTCTTCTTCTTCTTCTTCTTCTTCTTCTTCTTCTTCTTCTTCTTCTCCGCCAGTAGCGAAAATAGCAAAGATAAATAAAGTACAGCAAATAAGGAATAGCGAATGTTTCTATGAAGTACCTAGACCCCTAGTTTCCCAGCAGGTTAGGCCTGAAAGAAGTAGTTGTAAATCGCAGAGAAGACAAAAAAATGGAAAACAGAAAAAAACACCTCGCTTCCGGTATTCCCTGAGACTATCCTGAGTAAAATCTCATTGATGTCAACCTTGCTTTCTATGACTTACGATTGTTGAATGTATGAAAGAACCGATAGCTCAAAGGTCGATTTAATCGTATATGTTTAATTTTACGGAAATAATCAATATATAGAGAAAGAGCTGTCTTGATAAAATGTCATATAACTTCGCCCCTTATTATTTATTTCTAAGGTAAATGCAGAATAATATTTCGATGTGATCTTATGGTGAAGACAGTGACAGTTTTTGGTAACATTACCGTGATAGCAAGATTCTTTCTCCTTGGAAGAAAGAAAAGAAGAAACGTCAAGCAGATTGTAATGAAACTATATAGAAATAATGAATAAATTAACAGCGTAAAGCGACATAACACATAAATACAAAGTACATATATAAGTAAATTATTCTCACCTTCATTAATCAGGGCAAGAACGTCAACGACAAATTATAACAATAAGAGTAATTATAAGTTGGGTATCGACATCGAAGAGAAAAACATTGATATTAGTAACTCAGCAATCTGAATAATAAAAGACAAAACAAAAAAATCCATGATAGTACACCAAAAGAGGTAGGGTACAGTATTTTAGCATTTATGCACATAGTGGACTAATTAGTCTTTACCCCTTTAAGATGGTTGAAAAGACGCAGCCGTAGAAAAGAGGAGTAAAGAGAATTAGAAGGAAACTACACTTAGCAAACAAGATTTTAAAAATGATTGTGATATTTCTCCGATAGCAAATTATCGTGATATATAATGTTTCTCCGGTTGCCATAATAAAACCCCGAGTTTTATATATATATATATATATATATATAT
>NC_068988.1:20237244-20238515 GCF_001194135.2 Octopus bimaculoides | reverse complement strand
CCAGGACTTATTCTTTGTAAGCCTAGTACTTATTCTATCTGTCTCTTTTTCCGAACCGCCAAATTACAGGGAAGTAAACACACCAGCATCTGTTGTCAAGTGGGGGACAAAGACACAGAGATATATACATAAATACATATATATATATATGTGTGTGTGTGTGCTTGTGTGTGCATGTGTGTGTATGTATGTGTGTATGTATGTGTTAGTGCGAGTGTTTTTCTTTGTTCGATTTTTGTTCGTATATATGAAAATTGCATATAATTTATGTAAGCATTTATGAATAAATAATATATATATATATATATATATATATAATACAATTGTGCATGCATTTGCATACATGCCTAAAAGCTTGAGGTATAAAGTTTAATACAGATAATGATAAATGTGGTTTGTCATTATTATCATAGATTAAAATTAGTAGAGATTTTAGACGTATTCTTTAGAAAGAAATGTTTATGTTGAATTTTGTATTTACGCCTTCCCACAATCCTCGCTGCAGATCTATTCACTTTGTGAGCAAAGACAGTGTTTTCGAAATATTAACTTGAAACGTCAACGTATTGATGTTCAGTGATGCAAGGATAACTGATCGACTAGACTCGATATCGAAGAAAACAATATATCTGATAGCAATATCCTTTAGAAATTGTCCAATTAAGCAAAGATATCAATAAAAGATGGCAATATCCCACCAGCCCCAGGCCTGTACAAGCAAATTGCGCATATCTAGACTTGACACGTTTGCTTCTTATGTTACAATTCTTTCATCTTTTATCAAATTATTTTGACGTTTTACACTATTTCTATCAATTACAACATATTCACCAATAAATGATAGTTGTTATAATTCATTATAAACGTCGTATTATAGCTGTATTACACTATTGATGACAGCTGCTATATTAAACTATAGCAGATGATATTCGATAATAATTCTCTAAAGAAAATATTGTTCATATTAAATAAAAAGATATCTTTTATTTATCGAAACACAAGAAAGAGTAGACTACTTTCAGTGGCGCAAACACTAGGTTTCATTGTACTAGAGAAGTTTAATGAAAGCTGTATTGTTTTCCTTGGCATCTGTAAAACTTTCCACAACGTGTGCTTTTCTCTTACGAAAGACACTGCTTATGGTTTCTATCACTATCTTGTCTCATGGAACCCTCTCGTCCTTTCAGATGGTACTATTGCAGAGTGTAGTAAATGAGAATATTGTTTAATGTGCTTCATGTATATATATATATATATATATATATATATAT
>NC_068988.1:20234386-20237057 GCF_001194135.2 Octopus bimaculoides | reverse complement strand
CTCAACTAGTTTCTTGCAGGTGCTAGGCGCAATTTTACTCCATGCCTTTCTCAAATTTTGGTACAAGTGCTCTTTATTTTTAATTGTTGTGTTCCTGAGAACATCACCAACGGTTTCCCATTGGTGTTCGATCGGATTTAGATCGGGACTTTGAGCTGGCCAGTGCATGGGAACATTACCCTGTGTCTCAAACCATTGACGAGCATTCTTTGCTGTATGACGTCCTGTTGAAAAATAACACTTTTTTTCGTCACTCCTGGATACAATTTAACAATTGATGGCTCTAAATCATCCGATAACATAGAAACAGGTAGCAGAAGTCATCCTTCCCTGACATAAAAACACTTCTCTGTGTCCTGTGGTACACATGCAGACCCACACCATGCTAGAACCACCCCCATATTTTACGGTTGGTACCAGACATTCAGCCTTAAATGCTTTCCCAACTTTGCGACGCACGAAAGTTGCACCAGATGTACCGAAATCCTGAGTAAAAGCACGAAAACTAATATTAGCTTCATGCTGGGTACTTTTTTTAAAAATATATTTTTGACAACAAACCAGTTATATCAAGTTTATATGTTGACTGAATACATGTACTATCTTAACACATGTTTACTTTCATCAGACCATATGACTTTCGATCATTGCTCACTAGTTCAATTTGAGTGGTTTTTGGCCTAGTGAAGAGGTTTTTTACATATTCGCTTCAGAAACCCATGGCTTCTTCCTAGCTTTACAGCCTTTCAGACCGTGTTCTACAAGCCTTTTTCTAACAGTTCTAGCTGATATTTGTGAAGTATTTGCCTCGTTGAAGTCTACACAGAGCTCCGACGATGTTTTTCTCCTGTTTCTGAGAAACTGATAGATGATGGATCTGTCATCAGGAGGTGATGTAACCTGCTTTCTACCTGTTCTATGTATTGTCTTCACATCTTTTGTCTCTCTGAAGCGCTTGAGAGTCATTTGCACCGCACATCGAGAACATTTCATCTTCTGAACAATTTGCATTTGAGACGTTCCATCTTCATGGTGAGCTACGAGTTGACCTCGCTCACACTCACGCAACTCCCTTGTAGGCATTTTATCATTTATTAACTGTATCTACAACGTATTTTAGCATAAAACTCTGAAATAATCAAGGAAACATAAGTTCATTTTAGACGTTTGTCTTACTCATAATTGGTCGCATATGTACAATACAGTATAAAAGCGGTAATTGACGTTAAAAGAGGGTCACCCAGATATTAAAATTAATGTCTATTGTGAACTATACCATAATCTACCATGTGCACGAGTTTCAGTAACATTGAGATAGCAGAACTCCAAAACATTGGAGTGGCCTAATAATTTTGGTCAAGGCTGTATATATATATATATATATATATATATATGCGCGCGCGTGTGTGTGTGTGTGTAGGAGTATATGTGTATGTGCATATGCATATATGTATATATAAGTATATGTATATATATATACATGCATACGTACATACATACATACATACATACATACATACATACATACATACATACATACATATATATATATATATAAATACCAGAGTGAATTCTTGCTAGCAATGAAAGGGATGATATCAGTTAATTATAATTATTTGACTCTACGTCAAACATTCGAAATGGACCATTCTATATTTTTACTCTCCATTAATCGCAGAAGCACAACATCCAACGTTTCCTAAGTACGGGGATATAATTCGGAAAAAAAATGTGCTTAATACTTCAAACAGTTCGATAGAGGAGATTCTCCGTTGGTTCCAAATATTCTAGAAAACAATAGATCTAAGAGAAAATAAAAGTAGTAGTTTTAACTAGAAATCAAAATTCCACTGTACCAGCGAAAGCAAACTCAATTTCATCGTTTTATAATGTTGTTTTAGAAGTACAAACACTATATACCTGACAGACTTTCACCAAAAGCACTGCTGGCATTAGCAAAGTAATATGGATTCAAATGTAACAGAAACCATGTTACAAATTCTACGCGTCTACTACAGAACAGGAATAACTATTCAGTTTCTCGTCTTATCTTGATACATACAGCAAACTGAAGTTCGACAATATTACAAATAGTGAGCAGTATAGGTGAATAAATAGTCTTCAGGAGAGAAATGAAAGCCAGCCGGTTTTCTTTCACCAAAAGGTGCTAGACGACAACCAAGAAATACATATGGAAAATGTACATTTAATTTTTAATTTCGATGAATTTAAAATGTTGATGTAAATAGAAGACTAAAATAAATATCAAGAAATGTAAATATATATTTATATTTATTTAATACAATTATTATAGACCTGAGTAATTATTCTGATAAAATATTAATAGAGTTTTATGAATTTTTCTGATATTTTTCTTATTAGATACCGAGATAATATTGAATAGCTATACTCAAACACACTCACTATCACGCACACACAAACACACACACACACATGCACACACATACACATACACAAATATACAAACACGCACACACACAGATACACGCATATATATATACACACACACGCAGACTCAAATATAAATATCTACGTATGCATGCATAAACAATATATATATAAATATATATGCACACCACTTGACATACAAACACAATTATATACGTGCATATATATATATATATTTGTACATATGTATGTATGTATATAT
>NC_068988.1:20228537-20234376 GCF_001194135.2 Octopus bimaculoides | reverse complement strand
CATACATACATTCATACACACACACACACACACACACACACATATATATACATACATATATTGTGACGTTTTGCATCTCCTTGAGTGTTTGAGTTTCGTATTCTCAACCCCTGTGAACGTGCCAGTGTACGCGTATTCCTGTATGCGCATATGTATGTGTATGTGTCTGCGTAAGTCTATAGATGTATGTACATGCGCGTTCTGTGGTTATATGGTTTTAAATATCAGATAGGGAAATAGTTTCATTATAGATAATCTGATTGTTGTTGGCGATATTCTTTTGTTTGGACCACCAATATCGCAATGTTTGTAGCAACCCAGACGTATCGGTTATTTGTAATAGTCAGATAATTTGGCGTGACGAGATATTAGTTGTGGTATAAAACAGTTTTATATCGAATAGTCGGAAAAAATTGTGATATTCAGATAACTGATATCTTCGATTTTCATACTTTAGGGATATTGTTAATGAACGTAACGAACGTTTTCCAATATGAAATTAAAATGGATCTCGTTCTGTTTCGACGATAACATTTCAGATGTTCAATAAAATTATCATATAAGCGCGTAAGTAGCTAGCATGAAATAAAGGTATTTAATTTTAACGAAGTTATCGGTGAGTATGTAGCAAGGTTGGATTGGATCTTTGAATCACAGTGATGGTCCATGTGATGGCCTTGCATACGATTTTAACCCCTAAAATTTAGCTCGAACTGAGGATGAAGTTAAGCGAAAACAAAGTAAAATCAAAACTGTTCAACCCGCAGGATCGACAACGATTTCTTGATAATATAATGTATTTATTTTGCAGAAATGGATAATATATCTATAAAGTGTAAATCCGAAACACGCGAGAACACTTTCATGTTTCCGTGTCTCAGGTTAAATATTTTTTCTTTTTAGTTAAGACTAAAACAGAACATTTCCCACCTACAACTTCACTCCAAGGTGACTCTGCAAGAGTTGAGTATGTTACAAGGGTTTTGGACAAAGTCTTCAGTCTCAGTATTATTTGTACCTACTAGGTTACGGAGCCTGCGCAAAGGGACAGCCATCACGAGTATTATTCTTTGTCTTCATACGGGACAAATTATAATATACAAAGACAAACGGTATTTCTTTTTATCAGAACAATATGCTGTATTCTTGAGTAATCTTAGCCAAGTGTAGACAAATACATTTAGGATAAAACAACACACAACAGAAAAAATGAAGAGAAATTAATAGAAACTCAGATTTTATTAGGTGGAAAATGCAATGTAATATGTAAAAAATAAACCAAGTAAAACAGCAAATTAAGACAAACGAATTTAAGTTCTGACATGTAAATGCAGTCAAGGTAAGGTACTGGAAGATGCGACGGAATGATACTGTTATATAAGTAAATGATACATTTTAAACACAAAGTTTGCAGCAGCGAATATAATCTAAGATAAAATAATGCAAAATTTATTTGCGACTTGTACGATGGAGTTTGCAGCACCTTACGCAAGTGAGTATTTGTATATGTAGCTATTATGTTATGTATATAAACATGCATATGTGTATGTACTTGTATTATTCTCTAACTGATTGATATCTCAACCGGTATTAGTTTGATTGCGTCCTTGAAAGTTTGTAGTCCGGCAATGACTGATTGATAGAATAGATATCAGTTTTTTAAAAAAATAACTGGACTTGTTTTGTTGAATTCAGCCTTTCAAGAATTTGACTTAGCATGGCAACAGTCTAATAAATCGAACCCGGAAAATAATAAAATGCGAAAAAAAAAAAAAAAAAATATATATATACGAGAGAGGAGCGAGAGAGAAAGAGAGAGCGGGGAAAATGAGAAGGAGGAATAGACAAAGAGAGAGAGAAAGGGAGAGAGAAAGAGTGAGAGAGGGAGAGAGAGAGAGAGAGAGAGAGAGAGAGAGAGAGAGAGAGAGAGAGAGAGAGTGAGAGAGAGAGAGAGAGAGAGAGAAAGAGAGAGAAAAATGATCTATGTGTGTATGTATGCTTATATTTGTGTATTTCTGCGCAGCTGTTGAACGTCGTTCCAGAATAGTTATGGATGCGCGTGAAAACCCATTTAACTGCTTGTGTTCTGTTTTTTCTTTATTGCTTTATGTGGATTATTTCATCATGTTTCATCATTGCTTTCCTTAATTGATTGTTGTTCCATAGTTTGTATCACTATTCGGCTGTCAAATTTATTCTGCATCATTTGATTTTAAGTTTTCTGTAGCAATGAATGTGCAGAGGCAGCAGCTGCAAATGTAGCAAGATTTATTTAGAATGTAGTCCGTAAACAATAGATGATCTATGGCTGCCTTTAGCGTAATGTAAAATCGTGGACGAATTCACAAACTTTGATGCGTTAGATATAACTCCAAGACAGAGATATTTCGTTTCGATTTCTCTTAGCAGTATGATGCATATTTTCAAGCAAAAGATAACCAACTCAACAGTCTAGTCATGGATTCTGTTTCAAATCTCCGTTGCTGCTGTTTCAGAAAGAAGTGAAAATTACACTTTCATATTATATTTTCTGTGAAATGAAATTATGAACTGGTCATGTTTACTAGACATTTCTTAATCGCCAAAAAATCAATCAATTCTTTTTATGATACTAACGGTAGGGATGCAGACAGTATATAACATACTGGTGTAACTCGTGATGGGTTCATAACCAATGATGATGGCTTGTGTATTTAGTTTCATTTTCGAGTCGTCTTCTACTTTCATCATAAGTATATCTAGGTCATGGCAAAGAAATTTATTACACAAATGCAATGTGGAAGCCTGTTGGAAAGATTGTTTTTCGTTTGAATCGTAGACGGAATACTTTATCTGTCTTAATATCAACAACGACTGTTTGGAAAATTAAGTTGTCGAATATGTAAAGTGTTTCGTATGTGTATTTCGTGTGCAAGATTCTTGGTGTGAATACGTGTGTTGAAAGAAATACAATTAAACCTTGGGAGAGGCATTATGCCAGTAATAGAAGTGGAGAGACAAGTTACTGAAGAGATTGCAAGAATGCAATGAAATAATTTAACAAAAAACTATATAAAATAATAAAGGACTGAACCAGTGCGTGTGTTCATTACCGGCATAATGCCTCTCCCAAGGTTTAATTGTATGTAAAGTGTGTTTGGTATAAATTTGACAGTTGGCATAAGAAGAAAAGAAAACAATATCTCATCGAAAAACAAAATAATTTTTAAAATAAGGAAAAATATCAACTAGATTATGACTAAGAGATAATAGTTTACTCAGAGTAGCTGCCGTCAGTTTCCGCTACTTCCTGAAAGTGGCTCCTGATCCTAGCACAGGTGTTCCTCACTGCATCCCTGGGAAGGTATTCGAAAACCTCCTTGATCTTAGCCACCAGCTCGGCCTTAGTGTTGCAGTCAGAGGGGGCTTGTAACTCCTCAACTACGCCCCACTCAGAGTAATCCATGATTATAAAGTAGGGTAATTAGGAAGCCATAATTTAGAGCTACGGAAGGTGTAGAAATTATCCAGCAACCACTTCTCACTCTTTTCGGAGATATGGCAAATTGACGAATCCTACTGCCACACATAATACTCTCAAGATGCAACCCTCCCTCTCCAACCAGGTTTTTACCCCATTCTACAGCAGATTCACATAACAGACTGAATTGAGCCTAAGACCCTCTTCAAATAAGTGAGGCGGCATGACGTCACCCTCAGTGGAGACACACAAATAGACCATTACAGTTCTGGGTGAACTTAGTTTTCATGATACATGGGGCCTCACAAGGATTGTAGGCAAGCCACCTGTCCTTCTGGGTGTTGTACAAATGGTCTTGGCAATCTTTTCTTTTCATCTGAGAAGAACCAGATCATTCCGGGCACAATAGCATGCTTTAAGCTGTTCAGAATTTATTTTCTCTTCGTTGAGCGGATCCCTTTGGACTTAGATGTCAGAATTTTGCGCTTGAGCCTCTTGTAGATGCTATAACGAAGGACCTCATGCAATGCCAGTTTCATGGTGGGGACTCCAACACTAGTCTTGGTCGTCAAGGACCAAATTCCCTTCCTCAGATCTTTCATTAACATATCCTGCATCAGTGGTTCTCATGGCTCCTGATTTTAAATGACTGGAAGTGTTATCATATACATTGTTTTGTTTTGGTATAAAAGATGGGCTTCAGCAATTGTTCTGCTCAGTACCACAGATTTGCCTGTCAGCTGTTTGACCGTAACTAATTGAGCATGTCCCTTAGTAGCTGACGATAGGCACATCTCTGAATACGAGCTGAAGTAGTAGGGGAGCATCATAGCCATGTGTTGAAAGGAATTCTTTGGTGTTTGGATATGTCACCTCTGGAAATATCGGTGTTTCATCCAACATCTTTAAAAAACTCTTATTCAGGGATCTTATGAACATGATGGGCTACTCAATCTGAAATAATCTTGTCTGGGCCGCACGTGCAATGTCATTCGTTGTTTATCTTGATATGTGATCACCATGTCGCGCATATATGGTTGTGATACCTGTATCGGTGTACCTTTATCAGACAGGTATTCACGATGGGTATACTGGGCTTCGTATATACGTTAAATGTCTCTCCCACGATAGTTAACTACCGAGTGGCAAAACTTATAATGTGCTGAAAGGGACCCTGTGAGACACCTGACAGCAGGTTCTGTACACTCTCACAGAATCTATCTGAGCATACAAGGTCGAACGCTCTGAGAATTAAAACATCATCATCAACAACAAAAACAATGATGATGATGATAATTAAGATGATGGTGATGATGATGATTTTTTAAAAAGATGTATGAATATGATATTATCTCAAGCAAGCCTTGTTAAACAGAGTTTTCGCTCCGGTTTCACAGGGTAATATGTTGAAAACACCTGCTTCTCATGCATACAACGTATTATAGTTAACGTTCATTGTTGATATAGTCGTTATTCCCAATAGATTGCTGAAGTCAATGAATACAATATAAAGTGCTCTCTTCAGGAATAAAACAAAATGCACAAAAGGATTTTAGCAGAAGATTTATAGCTGTAAATGCTAGCACAAGATAAATGCTGTACACGATAAATTATATACGCCTACAGTTTTAAATATATAATATGCCGATTTATTCACACATGGAATATTCTCTATATCGCTGTCCACATTAATTTAATACCTTTACGCATTTTAATGGTGTTATTACAAATACATTACGGTCTAAAACCAAGGGAAAGATTTTGAAAATCTAGAAATATACTCTGTTTAAAATGACAGCCTTTGTATTATTACTACTGGTTTCAAAATTCCAGGAAGTTAGTTAATCCTTACCATCGACTCTTCATTTAGTTTGACTCTTCATTGACCCTTCATTTAGTTTATAGACTCTCATGGGATTAAGTGTAACGTCGATTAAGTAGGTATTTGAAGTAAGAGAGCCGAAAGGTAGAACAAATAATATACAGGTATTCTATTCGATGCTCCAACGGTTGCCAAAAATACGAAAATGGACGATGGGATATTAGAAACAGTTAAATGAATATTATTCATCGGATTCATTGCCTTGAGCATTTAGAAAATATTACTTGTTAAGTATCTAGCTGTCTCATACAAACTACATAATTACATTTATTTCCTCCTTAATCAACGTTAATTATTGCTCGCCTATGTAAGTAATGTATGTTAAATGCGGTGCAAAGAGCAGCAGATACGAGATTCTATGAGGCGTTTGACACAGAACGTATGCAACATATACATAAGTGCATACATACTCCCATATTTACTTGAATGTATAGGTGTGTGTTTACACGTAAATTGAATAACTGAATGTACGAATTTATATATATATATATATATAT
>NC_068988.1:20226892-20228483 GCF_001194135.2 Octopus bimaculoides | reverse complement strand
TATATATGTACACAAAAAAAAATTAGGGAATGGAGTAGACAAAATCCGAGTTAAATATGTTTCATAGATAGCGGAACCTCGGAGGTAGTAATTATCGAACAAGGAGTAGAATGCCAGCTACTCTTCAGGCCAAGGATACATTGATTATATGAAGTTTACATTGTCGTGCTAACTCGCTGGGGTTTTTACCAAAGCACGTAGGAAGCACAGTTCGAGAGAAAAACATGTTTATGGAGAAGAAATAAGGATAAAAGAAATGTATATATAGGAGTCGATAAGTTTGTTATGGAGAACAAGAATACGAGTAAAGTGGATAGGGGAAATAAGGTTTGGTATTGAAATTGGCTGAGGAAATAGCGGATAACTGACTCACTGCAGCAATGAAGATCCCACTTCTGACACCAGTTGTTACGCCGCACGCGGATCTCCACACAAACAGCACGCAAATAGCTGGCCCAGAGAAGCTCGCGTGCGGCAACGTTCAGCGAATCAGGAATCCACTCCGGACGGCGAAGCAGCGAAACGAAGCCTGTAGAGTCAGCAACAATAACAACAAAAGAAATAACACACACAAAACGTTGCGTAAGTCAAAGTAATTTTTTTTTCAAAAACAACATTCAATAATAATAGTACTTTGGAAAGTTCTCTTTTTTTCTTTCCTTTGTTCCTTAAAAAAAACACATTTAACATTAAACAACAAAGTTGTTTTCAAACATTTAACATTACAAAGTTTTCTTTTTTTTTCAATCATTTAACATCACAAAGTTCATTTCTCAAGAATCATTTAACAACACAGCTCTTTTGCTTCCTTCTTTTGTTTTTCTTTTGTTTTCCTTTCTTTTAAAAACACAGTTAACAACTCAGTTCTTTTTTTCTTCTTCCTTTTCTTTTAGAAACATTTAACAACACAGAGTTCTTTTTTTTCTCTTCTTTTTCTTTTGGAAACATTTAACAGCACAGAGTTCTTTTTTTTCTCTTTCTTTTCTTTTAAAAACCTTTGACAACGCAAGTACACTTTCTTTAAAAATATAAGCACATTTATCGCAACAAATTTCCTTTCCTTCAAGTCTGCTACTTCGTCGAAAGCTGGCCAAGCGCAGTCTCCCACTACATAACTTGCTAGTCGCTACAGTTTCCCCCATTTGTCACACCGTGTCTGTGTCCCTGTCTGCTTTCTCACTAACTGCCCTCTGTCCCTGTCGGCCTCTCTCACTGACTGCATCTTACAAATCTACGCTACCCGTATATATGAAGCAATCAGCCAGAAAGAGAGGCATACCGTACGTAACAGTGCGTGTTTTTCTTCCAAAGCTGGGTTACTTTCTCATTGTTCTTATCTCCTTTAAAATCTCTGTGACTGTAGAGAGCCAGAGATCAAGTCCCTACGGCTATAAACAACCGTGCCCGTTGACAGGACAATGGAAATACCACTGACCTGAACAACTAGAACACCGTTTCGAATCAAGCTCATGGAAAAGGGACATAACGTTTTTCGTTTTTTTTCGGCGTTCGTATCAATATATATATACGCACACATATAGCATATATATATATACACACACATATATAGTATATAGTTATGTATGTATAT
>NC_068988.1:20225428-20226837 GCF_001194135.2 Octopus bimaculoides | reverse complement strand
TATATATATATATATATATATATATATATATATATATATGAGGAAATAGATAGATATATAAACAGACACATAGACAAACAGACAGACAGATAGATAGATAGATAGATAGAGAAATGAATAGATAATGGGCATATATATTTGTACATATTATATTATGTGAAAGTTAAAGATCCGGAAAAGTGTACGAAGCAATATCATCTCCATCCCCTGACGTAATCATTAAGAATATATACTCTTGCATAGATGACCCCACCACCACACTCCAACGAATATTCGCATATATAGTTATATAAATGAATGCATACATATTACAGAAATAAATATATACACACGCACACACACACGCGTACACACACACACGCGCGCGCGTATACACACACACACACACTCATGCGTGCACACACATAAACACAAACCCACACATATTTATTATACGTGTATGTATGTTCATACAAGTACGCCAATTCACATTCCAGATATCGTTATAACTGCACGGCAGGCTTACGCTATGTAATAAGGACAGGGTTACGTTTTAACGAGACTAATAATGGAATGGAATATATAATAATAAAAACAATATATGCATTAGGAAAGCTGAAAATTTGTGAATAGTGATTGAGGCTGTTATTTAATGGGAAACGATTCGTAGATGATTGTATGATTGCAGGTCACAATTAGAGCGGTCATATTTCTTTCACATTAAAATATGTGGGTTTAATATTTACACAAATATATTACGTATATATATTGCGAATGATGTTGAAAGTGTGCCATAAGCACACATGCACACACGTACGCACACGTACATACATACACAAACAAACACACACATATATATATATACATATACAAACTCACACACACACATATATATATATGATATATATATATATATGTATATGTATACATATATATACATATGAATAATATATATATATATATATATATATATATAATACATCTGTGTTCGTGAGTGTGAGTGTGTGTATGTATGCATGTATCTTGAACAGACATGCCTAAATACACTCATAGAAAAATATACATAACGAAACACAAATACTCATATATACAGCCATATTTGCATCTATTCACATGCATGTGTTCATAACATAAATCTAGATTTTATGTGCCTTTCATAGTGAAAGCATAAAGAAGAATATTTTTTCTATTAATTTTATTGTCCATCGCTGCTTCCTCTCACTAACTCATTTGTCAAACTCGCCTATAAATATATATACACTATTCAATTTTTTTTCTCCGTGTTTTTCTCCTTGTCTCCGTATTCTTTCTGTTGAAGAGCGTAGCTCGAAACGTCAAAGACTTTCCGTATTCCCGAGCGTCATACTAATATATACTTTTGTTATTTACACCACCTGTCCTCGTCTGTTGTTATTTTTTGTATATTCTCC
>NC_068988.1:20222889-20224546 GCF_001194135.2 Octopus bimaculoides | reverse complement strand
TATATATACATACATATATATATATACATACATATCTACCTAAGCATTCTAATCACTCTCCCCACGTCTTGTACCCATATATGCATGTATATATACATGTGTGTGTGTATATATGTATGTATACAAGTATTCATATATGTTTCTTCTTCATCCTCTATTCCTCTCTTTTACTCTTCCATTGTAATATCTTACCAACATGCATTTTATTTCATTTCCTTTCGTATAAGCTATATTTCCTTAGGGCGAGCGAACTGTGATAGATTCGAAATGATGTCTATCCTTCCATTCTATTTAGATCTATAGTTGTGTAGAATGCAATATGCCTCAAAATGTTTACTAATCTTCACCTAAACTTGCACGCACGCTCATATACACCTATACACACACACACGCACAGCCACTCCTACGTACAGCCACACCTACGCACACAAGCACACATGCACATACATAATTATATATATACATATACTTATATGTGTTCACAGACATATAAGTATATTAAGTTACGCGTACAAACAAAACTATATCTGTGTATACATTATATATATACACACATATACACACACACACACACACACACATATACATATATATATATATATATATATACATACATACATAAACATACATACATACATAAATATGTCCGTGTATGAATATACGAATGTAAGTTTGTGTATAATAAAATAACGGAAATGAGATCCATGGCTAGCCATCATACAAAACCTATAATATTCTTATGTGCTTCTATATCTTTTATTCATCTCCATTTGCATCCAAATTTGCTGTCATACTTAAACTGTAGCCGTAAAAGTTACTTCGAAATCGTAACGTCTATTTTATCTTTTTGTAGGGCAAGTCTACTACCATTGCTATGGTGACAGAATTGTCATTGGCGTCATAGCTGCACCCGTAGTTAATGTTGGTGGATGAGGTGGTTGTAATTATGGCATTGGTGATGTCACTGATGTCATGAAGAATTTATAGTCTTAGTAGTAGTTCTGGCTAGAGAAGGATTATCTTTCTGCTGTTTGTCATTCAATGATATGCACTTCCTGTGCATACACAAAAACACACATACGAAGAGAAACAAACCCATAAATACACGCACGTACCTATGCAGATGAACAACATACGAACACTCATATGTATATATATATATCTATCTCTCGTCTTTTTCTTCCTCCGGTCATTTGAATGCAGCCATGCAGGGACAGCATTGACGAATTGTATTCGAATGAAACGACAACGGTAATTCTTTTTTAAAGCCTGGTACTTATTCTATCGGCATTTTATGGTGGACCTCTATCATACGGAAAGGTAAAGAATCCAACACCGGTTGTAAGTCGGTGGTGGTAAACACCGCCACAAAACTAGACAAACACACACATATATATACATTCATATACATACATACATGTATATACATACATACATACATGCATACATACATATATATATATATATATATATATATATTAATAGTTATCGCCAAGCCAACATGGCAGTCCCAAAATTAGGACGAAAGCTGCCGTGAATTAGCTCCAAGAAGCCATCGCCTCTAGCTAGCTATGTGACACACGAAACCTGTGTCCTTTACAACCTTCGAACAGGGGAGGTCAGCAGTGTCCCCCTGCTGGTTTGGCATCTGCAGACT
>NC_068988.1:20216438-20219074 GCF_001194135.2 Octopus bimaculoides | reverse complement strand
CATACACACATCCATATGTAGGTATGTATGTAGTGAGAGTGATAAATATCCAGAAAAACAGAGAAAGATATACATATTTCATTTTATCTGCATCACTGTCTACACACACACACACACACACACACACACAAACAAACCTATTGCTATGTATGCCTATACATGTGTTTAAACACATATACTCTATGAACTTATGTGCATCTGTCATGAAAATAAATGATTACCCACATCCTCATAGTTATATGACACGGATACAAAGTACTGCTGATATTCATAACACACGCACATACACACACACACACACACACACAAACACACACGCACACACGCACATACACACACACATATATTTCCACTTACAAATATAGACGCACAAAACATCTCTCATGCACACGTATGCATTTATACGTATATCTTACATTTTACGAGAATTTTATTGTGGAGGTTTACATTATAACAAACTGATAGCCTAGACTAGCAGTTTGCCGTAGCGGTGCAATGATAGCAGGAGATATATGTTGGTCGTATCAAGTGACATAACCGTTAGCCTAAATATGCTGATAAGATATTTCACGTGATGGCTGACGCTGTAAAAGTTGCGGAAATGAATTTTCCAGCAGTTTACGGGATCTGATGTGTTCCTGTTAAACGTAATTTTTTTTTATTTGTCCCTACAGAATATGTGAATTCTAACAGGACATTAAGTGCTTGTGAAGGCGCATATTCCGCCATACTTGTGATCTTGTATTTTTGACTTCGTATTTTTGACTTCGTATTTTTGACTGGCGCGATAGGTATAGTGTTACACTTAGTTGAGTGTGAGTACGTACAGTAGTATCGAAATTATATTTATTTCTAAATGAATAATCATAATCAAATCCAACAATGCACCCCACTACACTACACATACATTATATATACAAGTATATATATATATATATATATATATATATATATACCAGGGATAAAACTCCAAATTTTCAGGTAAAAACTCAATTAAATTCAATTTATTAAAAATTAAATTTAAATTAAGTTTCACAGTATAAAATATGAATATATAGTTTTAGGGAAAAGAACCAAGGTTCATGAACTCATCGATGAAAATCCACAGTCACATTATTTATTGTGCTTTTACTTATTAATTTTTCTATATGTGACTGGATTTTCATCGATGAGTTCATGAACCTTGCTTCTTTTCCCTAAACTATATATTTATATATATGTATGTATGTATATAATGCAAAAATTATACAAAATGTATAAATAGATGATGAATAAATTATTGCTATTTTATATTTTTAATTTCGCGCATGCGCATTGTTTGCTTTTCATTTTGTCGACTACACAGTATAGTAGGGCCTGTGAGAAAATTAACACCATGTGGCAATTCATATTGCCACAAATTTGGAAACGACATGCTGTACTGCTTGGCATTCGCGCCGGATGCGCCAATACGAACATTACAAAGTGTTTGAATGTCAATCGTGAAGGCTTGCCGTTTCCTACCAGCATGTACCTATAGTGATAACAACTCAGACATCCAGTCAACATCATGGTGTTTAGAGTGATCACTAGTGATGGCGACGTTAAGCCTTCATTCCTCTTCGCACGTGGCCTCAGACTCAACTCGGAGGCCAGCATCAAGTTCCTGATAATGATATTGATTTCAAATTTTGGCACAAGGCCAGCACATTAAGGGGAGGTATTAATTTGAATTCATCGATTCCGGTGTTCAACGTTGTACTTATTTTATTGATATGAAAGGATGAAAGGCAAAGTCGACCGTCTCGGATTTTCAACTCAGAATGTGAAGACGGGCGAAACACTGCTAAGTATTTTGGAGGTAGTGCTGCCCTGGGTAAAGAGCGTTCATGCTGGAAGATCCTATGTTTGGCAACAGAGTTCTGGACCATGCCACACAAGCAGGAGGACCCAGTCATATCTGTCAGATAATTTCTGCGACCATATCACTCCTAACATCTGGTCACCTAACTCCCCAGAATGCAATCGCCTTGACTATTATTATGTGTGGGGCGCAGTTGAGTAAGAGGCCAACAAAACTCCTTGTTACAACAAAGATCAACTGACAGCAAGGGTTATGACAGCATTCACCTAGTTAAACAAAGAGACCGTTCAGAAAAGTTGCGGGAGATTCCGAAGTCGTTTGGTGGCATATAGGCGCCGACGCGCACAAGCGCACACACGCACACGCTCGCGCGCGCAATTATATTTAGTAAGAGAGGGTGAGAGAAAGAGAGAGGGTGGAGAGAAAGAATCGAGGTGAGTACGTGAGAGAATGAAAAAAAGGATAAAAGAGAGAATAGCAGAATACATTTGAAGATATAAATCGAATTATGGTTTAATGGATAGGATTTAATGATTGGCAATGTATATTATCAATATAATCGGTTAAAGTAAGATAACTTTTTCCACATCGAGGTTTTTCGCAATCTATAGACATCATACGGCTAGAACCACGTGCGTTTATTGATATCTGTAACGATTATGGATGTTTCAATATCCTCCATTCCTTCTCTTCACACCTATACTCAAAGACACAAATATGTGTGTGTACGTGTGTGCGTGTATGTGTGTGGTGTCTGTGTTTGTTTGCGTCTGTATATATATATATATATATA
>NC_068988.1:20213071-20216092 GCF_001194135.2 Octopus bimaculoides | reverse complement strand
TATATATATATATATATATATATATATATATATATATATATGTATGTATGTCTATCTATAGATACATATATGTGTGTGTGTGTTTATTTATATCTAGCTATATGTATACATACACAAGTATATGTAGAAAAGTATAGACATAAATATATACGTTTGTATATTCATATGCATACATACATACATGCGTGCATGCATACATACATACATACATACATACATACGTACATACATACATACATACATACATACATACATACATAAATTCATACATACATACATATGATTATATGTGCGGACATGTCAATATATATGATATTATAAATGAATATTACAGATAATGATAATCTATATATTTATTTTGACCCGCTATAATCACATTCCAGTGACTATCGATTACAGCAAATATTGTCGATAGGGTGGACATCATTTTTGATGAGTTTCTTATATGCAATAGATTTGCTGCGATATCATTCCACTACAGCCACCATGAACACCATCATGACAATAACCACCACCCACGTCATCTAAGATTATCGGTTTCAACAACCTCAAACACTAGTGAAACCCTCCCTCCCCCCTACCACCATACCATTGACACTAGCATCGTTGCCGCTACCACTAATGATATTGATTTCAAATTTTGGCACAAGGCCAGCACATTAAGGGGAGGTGTTAATTTGAATTCATCGATTCCGGTGTTCAACGTTGTACTTATTTTATTGATATGAAAGGATGAAAGGCAAAGTCGACCGTCTCGGATTTTCAACTCAGAATGTGAAGACGGGCGAAACACTGCTAAGTATTTTGCTCGGCGTGCTAACGATTCTTTTCACTTCCTTGAAATATCAGTATAGTGTATATTAGTTGACATCTATGAGATACAACTCTAAAATATATCCATCATCGCGGAGAAACTTGAGGGCTAGTCACCTTACCTAATTACAATAACACAATATGTTGTCAGTGAAAACAACATGTCCATACTGCTGTATAAAATCTACCACGAGCGCTAGAAACTACATCTTCATAGTAGTTTTAAAGGTGGCCATCTTTTTCTCGGCCCCAAATATTCATTAAACATGGTTATTGTTACTTAACACTGCAACATCTGAGCTAATGCACTTGACTCGTTATGAATTTCGAAAATAATAATGCACAGCATATCATCCGCTTTAATTCTCGCGATGAAGGATATTTGTTTCCATCTATCTGAGAAAGCTACCTTATTCGTTCTTTGGAGAGCAGAAGGAAACTTCTGTAGCTTTGATGAAATATTGGCAGGTAAATTTACTTTTCACTCATGCTTCAGGATTAATTTCTAATACTGAGATCACCGATTTGTGTTCGTAGTATTACCTTCCTCTTGTTCTCTGAATGAAAATTTCCACAGCAAGCGCCTTTCCTTTAAAAACTACGCTTGCATACAATGAAGTCACGCGCGTGCATTGGTAAAAAAATATTGTATGAGGATGTGCCTGTACATATGTACCGAATGATAATGTTGTTGTTAAAGGCGTTCTTTTCAATGTGATTGTTTGAGTTGCTTTCTTGCATCCTTTACTATTTCCTCCCCACCATTTATTGCTACAAGGATATCACTATGTTTAAAACTGTTCCTTTGCATCTTGGTTTGTTCAGAAGCCATATTGCTCCTTTCAATATTTGTATTTGTTTTTTTTTTTGTTTTCTTCTATTTTGTGGATATTGTTATACTGAATAAAGAGGCGCTCGCATTCTTAGGAATTTACTCGATGATAAAATGGAATATTACCTTTTAAAAAAATGCCTTAACCTATACCTGCATAGAGTAAATTTCCAAACTGTCTATGGTTAAATTTCAGAAGAAATATATATATAAAGCAAATTGTTTTTTATTCCATAAATGCTGATTGTATTTTAAGTAAGTAATAAATGCTACTACTACTACTACTACTACTACTACTACTACTACTACTACTACTACTACTACTACTACTGCTGCTACTGCCGCTACTGCTGCTGCTGCTACTGCCATATGTGCCTTACATTTTTATATTTGTATTTTCTATTTTATTCTTATTTTATATTTGTATTGAACTTTGTAAATCTCGGGAGCTATGAAGATAGAATGGGGCATGCCAACGCTAGGCCGAAACAGCTCTAAGATTTTGTCCCTTCTCCAATTGCTAAATGTCTTTTATATTTGAAATCTTAATTGTTGATATAACATGGTATGTCATAAGTATCTGTATATTGTGTTTTTTGTCAATTTAGTAATAAAATAAACAGATTAATCAACAGAATACAGTGTCTGCAAGTTGATGAGTACCTCATATTCCCCTCCATTTTCTTATTACTATATAAATTTAGGATAAAATTACCTCCTTTTACCCGAACCCACTTATTGCACTTGGTATAACACTTGTGAAACAATAATTGGGCACTCTCCCAGCAGTATATTGGATAGATATTATCCCTTAGTGAGTTGGATCCTCAACCCCTAACTCTCTTCGATTATATATATATATATATATATATATATATACGCAAACAACAAAAGAAAAAATGGAAAACAAGTAACATAAAGAACGACCCTTCATCAGTTGTCGGCTGTCTATCTACTCCTCATATCGAGCACTGAACGACAATATGAATCTTCGAAGAGAGTTGCTCCTATAAGTACCAAAATTAAATTTGGGATTTATGGAGTGTCAAAGTTGGGAACAAAAAGAGGGCAGTGAAGACACAAGGAAACTGAACGAAAACAAACCAGAACGAGAGTAAAATATCATTGACAAGACAAAAGATAGAAGAGAGAGATATAGGATACATACAATCTTTAGGAAAGCCCTGAAAGGAAAGAAAGATGATCACGCGAGGAAAAGAAAGGTGGACGACAGTCTCGTGTGAGTAACGAGAGAGATTAAAGGAGAAACGTGGGGGGAGACAGAAACTAAGAAAGCAACTGTCTTCGAAGACTCATAATGCCGTTCAATGGTCGAAATGAGTAGATCGACATATGCATATATATATATATATATA
>NC_068988.1:20211334-20212531 GCF_001194135.2 Octopus bimaculoides | reverse complement strand
TTATTGAAGAAGAAAGAATTATCAACTGATTTTAGTGGAATAAAAAGAAGTAAACAATGCCTTTGAGATCCATTGAAAACAGCAGATATTATATATAGTCTCTTTACTCTTTTACTTGTTTCAGTCATTTGACTGCGGCCATGCTGGAGCACCACCTTTCGTCGAGCAAATCGACTCTAGGACTTATTTTATGTAAGCCTAGTACTTATTCTATCGGTCTCTTTTTGCCGAACCGCTAAGGTTCGGGGACGTAAACACACCAGCATCGGTTGTCAAGCGATGTTGGTGGGACAAACACAGACACACAAACACACTCACACACACACATATATATATACATACACGTATATACGACGGGCTTCTTTCAGCTTCTGTCTACCAAATCCACTCACAAGGCTTTGGTCGGCCCGTGGTTATAGTAGAAGACACATACCCAAAGTGCCACGCAGTGGGACTGAACCTGGAACCCTATATATGCATATATATATATATATATATATATATATATATATATATATATATATATATATATATATACATATGTGTGTGTGTGTGTGTGTGTAGGAGCCTTCAGGTCATAAATGACAGTGCTATAGCTCGTTTGTAACCGTCTTTACTAACATAATTTAAACGTTGAGTGGACATAGGCGTGTTATGTTGTAGGAAAAAGGAGTCCGATATTTAAACACTTGTCTGCATAGTTCAGTCCTACTCTGTGCCAACTTGGGCAAATGGATTCTGCAATAACCACAGGACGACAGAAAGTCTATTTAGTCGATTTGGTTGACGGAAACTGGAAGAACATACGTGTACATCATGTGACAAGGTTCCAGTTGATCCGGTCAACGTAAAAGGCTGCCCGTGATACTAATGTGCAAGTGAACTAACTTTAATTCTCGGGGGGATTCAGCATGACACAGAATCTGACAAGGTCGACCCTTCGAAATACAGGTACTATTCAGTTTTGCTACCTGGGAGGACCGGTGCTAAGTGACATAAATTGATTCGTGCCATAACATACCAAGTACCGAACTCAAGGGCGTACGGTCGTGAACTGAATATTTTAAAAACTAAGCCACGCGGCTTCACATTACATGTATATACCTGCATATACATGCACTCGTTCATACATACATATTCACACACACACACACACACACACACACACACACACACACACACACACACACACACACA
>NC_068988.1:20206063-20206371 GCF_001194135.2 Octopus bimaculoides | reverse complement strand
CACAGATGAGATTAATTTTGAAAACATTTATCCTTATATAAGAAGTATATATACATATATATATATAACTAATATTCGTAGCCACTTTAAGATGGATGTCTGCTAGAGTGGAATCTACTGTGCTCTTTTGACCTCAAGAGTACGTCTCCTCTAGCTCGTTAACGCTGTGCAGCTGCCACTCTGTGGCGCTATTATTTTTCTGTAATAATGCCCTTTATATAAATATAAACGAATAATTATATTCTTGGGAAGAGACATTTCCCTTATGAATTTTTTTACACACTGGCTTCTTGATAAAATTCTGGTAA
>NC_068988.1:20193241-20205792 GCF_001194135.2 Octopus bimaculoides | reverse complement strand
TATATATATATATATATATATATATATATATTGCGTGCAGAAGCGAGCTGCTATGATTTCTAGCAAACGGGCGTCCAGGACTGAGGGATTGCAGAATTAGCCCGAAACCAGAACTTGTCTACTGGCCCCGTCGCTAGGAGATGGTAGGGATTCGCTTCCCCTGCTCATAATTCTATTAGATGCAGCTGAGCATCGTTAACCCACAGGAGAAGCTGTACTTTTGGGGCTAGAAAATCGCTGTAGAGTCCGCTCGAATGGACAGCCCTGTTAAAGTAGCTACGAATATTACTTGTCAGTACAACTACTGCGTTGATCTCTTAGAGAAATTTTAGAACTAGCATGTTTGCTAATATATATACGTTCTTTCTTTCTTTATTAGTTTCAGCTCGTGAATTTAGGTCATGCTGGTGCACCGCTGTTTCCTTTGCCACGCATTCACTAACCTCCTCTGATATGTGACTTCTGGTGAATCGTGGATGTTGATGATGCTGCCCTCGTCCTCGTTTCTTGCCGCCAAGAACTCTTGATAGGAGGAGACCCAGTGTTGTTTTTCAATGTTTGTTTTCGTTCGGTTTTCTTGTATGTCTCCCCTGTCCTGCTTTCGTTCCCAACCTTGACACTCCATAAATCCCGAATTTTACTTTGGTATTTATGGGAGCAACAGCCTTCGATGACTCATATTGTCATTCAGTGCCCGAAATGAAGAGTAGATAGACAGCCGACAACTGATGAAGGATTGTTCTTTATGTTACTTGTCCTGTTTTCCATTTATTTCCCTCGTTGTTTGCGTATTCAACTCATTTGCTTTCGTATTTCACATTGTTTGCTGTTGGTGATGTCCTGTACCCATATATGGATATTCAATCTTTTTTCTCCGTGTTTTTCTCCTTGTTTTCTCCGCATTCTTTCTGTTGAAGAGCGTAGCACGAAACGTTAAACACTTTCTCTATTGCCGAGCGTTAAACTAATATATTCTTTTGTTGTTTACACCACCTGTCCTCGTCTGTTGTTGTTTGTTTCGTAAATTCTCCCATATATGTGTATATATATGCATATATATTTTATTTATATATGTATATATATAAATATGTATGTATATATATGTATGTATGTATGTGTATGCATGTATGTGTGTATGTATGTATGTATGTAGGTAGGTAGGTGTGTATGCATGCATGCATACTCATATAGCTACATTACGAGATTTCCCAAACGTCAAAAGTTAAAATAGAATATATTTGCAAATTAATTTTTAGAATACAGCTATTATATTAATTGTGCATAAAATAATTGAAAACGAAAATTATTCATTAAGTGCAAAGCATTTAACAAGCTGCTCAGTATTCATCTGCGCAAGAGAAATATATTTTTTCATATTTCCTATATTTGAAAAAACGCAGGATATAGTCAGTCATAGAGCACAGAAGCACTAAATGTATGTAGCACTTCAATGTACAATCGCCCAGATTAACCAAGCATAATCGACTGGACATCATATTTGCGATCAATCTCTCTAAACATACATTATTGATATTTTGGAACCTGGTGACCTTCACGTTAGAGTTATACAAATAAAACGAATTACCAACTATGCATTCTTGAAGGTGGAACTTGAATGAATGTGAAACGTCATTGCTAAATTTATTCTTGCTTGATTCCAGGATCGAAAAGAAAGGGGACGAAAAACAAAAAAACAAAGAATACAATCACTTGAAATAGGAAGAATTTGGAGTATGAGAACATTGGAAACAGTAAGCAAAGATATAGACAAATGTCTCAAGGAGATTGAAATAGAATACCCTTAGAGATCCAAGACAACGGTTGTCTCTCAGGGACAGCAAGGGTTTTCTGGAGGGTTCGATGCACGTGAAAGACCAACTCGCTACCAACATAAATCTTATCAAGAATTAGACCGAACTTTAGTCAAACCAAAGATAAACATAGTAATAAATCCCTATGATAATAAGTGCATTAGGTATGAGTAAAAAAATACTGAGACAAAACACGAGGCATCACGAAAATATATAACGTACAGAAAGTAGCAGTACTAGGCACCGAGCATATCTTACGTAAAACACTTTCAATAAAGTGAAAATAAGAGTACCACAGCAAACCACAGCACATGCCCAAGGCACACAAATCTGCGCTCAGTAGTGCAGTGAAAGCACGTGATAAAAATAAGACTACTGAATGAGAACAATAATAATAATAATGATGATGATGATAATAATAATAATAATAATAATTTACTACCTAGATCAGATTCCAGGAAACCCCAAAATGGCTGAAGTTCAAAAGATAGTGCTCATGGGAACTGCCCATATCCTACGTAAAATACTGTCAATGTGATCTCAAATTTTAAAGCAAACACATAATTTTCTTATGGTTTCTTAAACATTCACTTGAACAAAACTGTACAAATCCAAATATATGGTACCCTAGGCATAACACCTACATGAACTTCTAACTTGTTGTCTCTTGAGGTCTCTGGGTGAGACTTGGATCCAACTTGTACAAATGCAAAACAAAAGTCAAACATAAGATAATAATAATATGTCAAAATTAAAAGAAGAGTGCCACTGTTATCTTGTGAACGCTATTTCGACATCCCGTGTGTCTTCAACTGGTTCAAAAAATAAATTTGTCAATCTACTTCATTTTGGTTAATATAGAAGGGATTGAGTTAACTCCTCCGAAAGATATAGAGTCAAAATTAAAAGAAGAGTGCCACTGTTATCTACTCGTCTTTTAATTTTGACTCTATATCTATAATCACAACAACAACAACGATAATAATGAAGAGGTAGCAGGCGAAGAAAGAGCAAGAGGAGGAGGAGAATTTCATTTGTTAGCCGCAGGAACATATATGAGGGGGATATCATTAGGAGGGGCAACAATGCTTGCAGGGATTTACGTACAGGATAGAGAGAAAGAAATGGAAAAGACGAGGAAATGCGATAACATTATAAGGTATAAAGTATGTGATAAGATAAATGATGCTGTCCTCCTAATGCAGTTGTTTTGATACAATCAAAGAAATCTATAGATCTAGGATTAACCTGACAACAAAAGACACAAGCTCTCTTCCAACACTTGCTCTCCAATCTACAGGAACATGGTTAGAGTCTGTCTTTAACAATTTTTGTCACAGTTACCCATCTTTCCACAGAATCATTTGGAGATAGCACCTCTTTCTTCAGTATCTTTTTTCCCAGCGGAACTTAAATATGCCGATAAGGGCTTGGCCGAAGAGGAAGGTGCCTTTTTTCATTCCTCTTTGCCTCGTCCTCCGCACAGCCTCTTTCACCACAGCTACTAGACAGAAGAACAATACCTACCTCGTCTTCTTAAAGGTGGATGGTGGGTGAGTAACAATATAAAAAAAAAAACGTAAGAATAGTTGTAATTAGTACTATTACTGCTGTAGCCAATTTTGCTGAGGTAATTGTTACTATTTTGTTGATGACAATGAAGATCAATAATGATGGTGGTATTTGAAGTGGGAAATGTAGAATTGGTAATGATGACTGAGGTTGTATTAGTAACTTTTCTCCAACCACGAACTAGTGACAATGAAGAGTTTCATGCAAAAAATATTGGTGAAAACGAGAAGGGACAACAGGTCAGCGTGTGAGAGAGGAATGTGATAGTCGACTAATATTAGAGCAGATATGAAAAGATCATTAGAAGACTAAAAGAAAATTAGAAATATGAGAGAGATAAAGGAATGAACCCATGTGCATATATGTAGGTGAATGAGTGTGAGCATCTTTGAATGTGTACATGTATGAGTGCTTGTATATCTGAATGTGTGAGAGGAGATTGCGTATGTGTGGTGTGAGTGAGAGAGAGAGAGTGAGAGTGAGGGAGAGCATTTGTGTGTGTGACTATGCGTGGCACCTTTGTGGTACGCTGATCAATTCTCATAAGAATATATTTTAAGGTGGGAAGAACAAGATTTGATTTGATTTGATTTCAGGGCTTGTCAGATGAAAAGCCAGTCACCCCTGGTGACTAGAACTTGAAGTAGAAAACTGATTGGTAATTGTCAGAACTTTTATGATGGATTTAGAATTTTCAGCGGATGAAAATACGGAAGGAAAGATGCAAATAAAGAAAAAAAAAAGGAAAAGAAAAGCGAAAGTGACAGAAATAAGCTCAACAATATAACGGAAGGTTAAATGATTTTAGAAGATATGTGGTACCGTTAGAATTAAAGAAAAGAAGAATCATAAATACGAAAGAGTCAATAAAGAAATATTTCAAAAACTATATGTAAAAAAAATAATGATGTAAAACTTTTGAACATGAAAGAAGAGGAAAACATTATTTCTAGTCTTATTAGTTTAGCTGTTAAAAAGATAAAACAAACAAAAAAAAATTGATATTAGATTAATGAATGATATCAAAAGTGAAAGCGAAACTAGAAAGAAACTGACACAATTTTTAATTATAAAGGTGAAAAGGAATGGAAATGTAAAGCTATATTGAAAGTGCAAGTAGAAGAACGGTGACATTTTGAAAAGTATTGTGGGAAACGAGGGTGAGAGAACAGCATCAATGAGTTATCCGACAAAGGTTAGAAGTATTTTCATTCGTAATGGATGAAAGCAGAAATATAAAAACGAAAATGTAAAACTAAATATGGGGGTGGTTGAAAGGTGTTTGAAATATAACGTGACTAGGTGGAAACCACGAAAGTGCAGATATTCATTTGAGTTAAGAAAGGAACTGTAAAAAGATGTGGAGAAAGCGGGAAACAGTATTTGAAGTTATGGTTGAATACAGTTGAAATGAGAGACGGAAATATATCATAGAAGGAGAAATTATAACAGCGTTTGATATAGAAGATGTAGTTATAGGATGTGTAAATAAATATAATTAGAAAGAAAGAAATCATGGCAAATAAATTCAATAGAAGAAAACTGCTGTAAAATGTACTAAAGAAGAGTTAACAATATATTGAAATCTGACGAATAATAGATGAAGGAGTAAACATATAGTTGAAAAACTAAGGAACTGATCAAAAAGCAAAATATCAACGGTAATGCAAAGATCAGTAGAAGTAAATGGAGAGTGTGAGAGAGAAGAAGTGACAGGAGTTGAAACAAGGAGAAAATAATTAAGAAAATAAGAAGCGAAATCATTTCAAGTTGTGAGGCAAAGAAAACAACTTTAAAAAGACGAACTAATCAGTGGAAGCGAACAAAAGATGAGTGTGAAATTTAAACAAAACAAGATAAACACAAGCCAATATTGGCTTATCTATTAGATAGCTTGGCACATACAGTCCTCCTACATGTAATAGCACATCTATCTATCTATCTATCTATCTATCTATCTATCTATCTATCTATCTATCTATCTATCTATCTATCTATCTATCTATCTAACCATACTATCTATCTACTGCTGTTGCTTCTGCTGCCTCAGCTACTACTGTTTCAGCTGCTATTACAACAACTATTAATAATAAAGATTTTTGATTAAGGAACAAGTCCACCACATTTGAAGGAGTAGAACGATTCTATTCATCCGAGTATTTAAATGTTACTTTATTTACTGATTCACAAAGAAGGAAAGGCTAACCAACCCCACGGTAGGATTTGAATGAACGTAAAGAGCAGGAAGAGATAATGCAAATCACCTTTCTTTAATGAGGCCATCATATCCATTCCAGACACCCAGTATAAAGCCTACATACAGGTGTTAAGCCATATTATTTATACACCAGCTGACCCTGGGCCGTCACAAATGAAGCCTAATTATGGTATTTTATATATAAATAAGGCATAAAATAAGGTACATAATGATCACAGATACAAATATTCACATACTTCCCTTATACATGCGCACACATACACACATGTATTCAAACAGAGTTGAAATGCTGTTTCAGTTTTCTTCTTAGCGCTGAACGTTCTCCATCCCATTTCTACTGCACACACACGCACACACACATTCACATACCTCCCTTTTACATACACACACATATACTCACACAGAGTGGAAATGCTGATTTTTTTAAACCTCTTCCGTTCTCATTCATATGTTATGACGGAAAAAAATAGAAGATAAACGATGCTCTCTTTGCCACTTCCTTTCTGTCGTTGCTATTACTTTCTCTGACTCTTTCTCAGTTAGGGCGATTACTCTCACTACTTCTCCTTCACTGAATTATTATGTTGTTTCCTCTGCCTTCACTTATACTACTCTCTCTCTCTTACTCCGTCCTACTGTTACTCTGTGATTTTGGACAACTATACATACATACATACATACATACATAAATATACTCTTCGAAACGCTTAGTTTTAGAATGGTGGCAGCTGATGAAGGACATGTTCTCTATGTGGCCTGTGTGTTTTCTGTGCTCTGTTTATCATTTTGTCCACGTTTTGTTTTGCAACGTCCTGTACCCAGATATGCATCTATATATACATGTAGATGTAGGTATGTACATAGATGTACGTATATATGCATGTACTCATATATTATTTTTATTATATATATATATATATACAAAAATATGAAAACACTACGCTCATTATTATATTAGGAGATAAGACAAATTTGAACTTAAAGCCTCAGAAGAAATGCCGCTCAAACAATTCTGATAGCGTTCCGTATAAAGCGTTTTCAAATCTGGTATAAAACAGTTATTTTAAAGGGAAGGGTTTGGCCGAAAGGAAAAGCGAAATTGAGCTCGGCATAATTTTAACTCAGAACGTAAAAGCGAAGAAAGGCAGGTAAGAATTTTTTGCTCGTGTGCTCATGATTCTGAAAGTTTCCTTCCTTTCGATAAAAAAGATTTGTTACAGTTGCCACCAGTTTTGAGGAGAGAGAATAATGCGATTACATCGCCCTTGGTACTTCAGAGATTCTTTGTTTTATCGAATTCAAAAATGAGATGTGAGTTATTTGGTTTCACAAGGTAAAAAGCCTGAAAAAACGAAATTTCTACAATAATCTGATTTACCAAAGATGGTGTGCATCCACGTCCTCACGTGCACGCAGATATACACACATAACGAACAGCAAAATATTTGACACATACAAATGTATGCTGCATACAAAAATAATGTCTTTATATATGCATATATACACACAACACACATATACATTCGTATATATATATAAATAGGAAAATATGTATATGTACATATATACCGTGTCCCTACCAGCAATGGCTGTGTGGTAAGTAGCTTGCTTACAAACCACATGGATCCGGGTTCAGTCTCACTGCATGACACCTTGGCCAAGTGTCTCATACTATAGCCTCGGGCTGACTAAAGCCTTGTAAGTGGATTTGGTAGACGGAAACAAAAAGAAGCCCGTCGTATGTATGTATGTGTATATATATATATATATATATATATATATATATATATATATATGCATATGTGTGTATGTGTATATGTTTGTGCTTCTGTGTTTGTCACCCCATCATCGCTTGACAGTCGATGCTGGTGTGCTTACATCCTCGTAACTTAGCGGTTCGGCAAAAGAGACGATAGAATAAGTACTAGGATTACAAAGAATAAGTCCTGGGGTCGATTCTTTCACTGAAGGCGGTGCTCCTGCATGTCCGCAGTCGAATAACTGAAACAAATAAAAGAATAAAAGAATAAAAGTATACGCACACACATACGCACACGCATACATATATATATCTGCAACTATGTGTATTCTTACATACACATACATACACTCACACGCACGCGTACGCACGCACGCACGCACGCACGCACGCACATACATGAGGAAAAAGATATTTGTGGTAGTCTGTGTAACTGTAAGTATGTATACATATACATAAAACACTCTAGATGCATGTGTGTATAGTTACTGGTCTGCCTGATGACGTATGTCTTAATTATAAATTCATTGAAATATAGAAAAAAAAAATATCGGTGTTTCATATCAGAAATGCATTGATATTTCGTGTAAAATATTTAAAAAATGCTCAATAAAAAAAAAAACATTTCCAATATTTAATATATAATGGATCATGATAACCCTTGGGAACAGGAATAGTTATATTCGAGCACAGGTAATATTTCCTTAATTTCAGGATGAATTTCAAGTGTTACAGCGGCATTTTACTCTGAAGCGCACCTTGCTTCTAGGGTGTAATTTATACAGGTTACCTTTTTTTTTTATTTATATACACACACACAAGCAAGCACGTACACACAAATGCACATTTCTCAAAATGCCATACAGGCGCAAATATACATGCGTGTATGTATGTATGCATGTATGTATATATGCATGTGTGTCTATATGTGTATGTATGTATGTATATATGCATCTCTCTCTCTCTCTCTCTCTCTCTCTCTATATATATATATATATATATATATACCTACCTACCCAACTATTCGCCACACACCCTTACAGGTATAATATGCTCTTTCTGCTGCATGTATTACACGTAATCCCAATATTCTTGTTACGCACAATAAATCGATGCGAAAGATTTCCCCTGCTAAATGTGTTTAAAGTAAGGATGCTTTAATATATTTTACACTTTCTTCTGCAAAATAGGGGTAGTTTATCCTGTTCAGGCTATATTATTAGCATTATCCTGCGTGCGTTTGAGAATTTAAAATCACTTCTTTAACTTTAGATTAATATTTTTTCAATTATATATCAAATTGTCTGTGGCTGGCAGTGACTGGCACAATCTTACCTCCTAAATTCAAAACTGTCTGTGGTCAATTTTGACTTTAACCTTTCCAGTGGTAGTAAAACTAAAGTACCATTTAATCACTACCGTCAAACCGCCATCCCTTGAAATTTAATTTCTGGACTCGAGTCTACATTACAAACCACACTATACGAATTTAATAACTCATATGGTGAAGGCAGAATAACGTAAATCCAATGATTAGCATCTCAGATTCGAATGTGATTAACTGATCACTGTAGAATTTCGCCTTCGAAGAACAACTTTCTTTGAACGATGTGTGTCTCAAATCCCTTACGATGTCGAGGATTCCAGTTGATCCGATCAACGGAACACCCTGCTCGTGAAATTAACGTGCAAGTGGCTGAGCACTCCACAGACACGTGTGCCCTTAACGTAGTTCTCGGGGATATTCAGCGTGACACAGTGTGACAAGGCTGACCCTTTGAATTACAGGCACAGCAAACAGAAACAGGAAGTAAGAGTGAGAGAAAGTTGTGGTGGAAGAGTACAGCAGGGTTCGCCACCATCCCCTGCCGGAGCCTCGTGGAGCTTTAGGTGTTTTCGCTCAATAAACACTCACAACGCCCGGTCTGGGAATCGAAACTGCGATTCTATGACCGCGAGTCCGCAGCCCTAATCACTGGGCCATTGCGCCTCTACTACGCGTTATGAATAGGTGTCGTTTAAACGGAGAAATGCTGCATTGACGATAGATATTAGCGATTAGATATTCCCAGAAAATGTAAATGAATTATATGTTGTTTCTCGCTGATCTACGTGCGTCTCATGAATTATTATGTATTTAGCAGGTATCAGCGCTCTTCAGCAAAAATTTATTTGTAGTTCCTAGAAACATGAACCTCTAATAACATTACGGTCGAAACACCACGGTACTCAAAGTCCTCTTTCACCGATGAGCTGCCTATTTTACGAACAAATTTAGTATAAAGTGGGTATATGTTCTCCTTCGACGGAAAACAACTACGACCAACTATTCAGGTCTGAATCTGCCAAAATGTATTTGAGACGGAAATGATATATTATTATACATGACTTCATTTTCTGTCAAATGAAACCTTGCAATATCGGTCTACACCAGAACATTTAATCGTTTATCAGCTGCGTAATACTGTGTTAAGACAATTTATCTACTTTCTAGTCTACACTGATAGTTACAATTATCAAGAATTTCTTATACCGAAGGACAGAAAAGGAAAGTGATGAGAAGAAAGCACCCCTCACCCTCCAAAAGATAAATAAATGAAAACAAATATTTTCTTAATACCTAAAAAAGCCTTTTTTCTTTCAGAACCTTCAAACTCCAACTTCAATCGGCTTATTTTCAGAGGCAAGTTAAAAGACAAAAAGTGGAACTCTATGTCAAAAAGGACAAATTAATTAAGCCGCCGTCGTCGTTGTCGTCGTCGTTGTCATCGTCTTCTTCTTCTTCTTCTTCTTCTTCTTCTTCTTCTTCTTCTTCTTCTTCTTCTTCTTCTCCTCCTCCTCCTCCTCCTTCTCCTTTTGTTCCTCGTGACGACCGAAATTGTCGTTGAAGTTAACTACAGTTACGATATAAATGTTGCTGGCGTTGATGTTGATGATGATGATGGTTTTGATAAAGATGACGAAAACGAGGAAGCTACTGTGTGGTTTGGTGCTGCTGCTGCTGCTGCTGCTACTGAAATTACTGCTGCTGATGAGAATTACGCCGGTGAAATCCTTGAAAGGCAATGGATACGCTGGAATAATGATGAAGAAGAAGATGATAACAGAAATGACGGTGATAGTCATGATGTCAACAGTAATGATGATGAAGGTGATGACGACGACGACGACGACGATGATGATGATGATGATTATGATTATGTTGTGGTGGTGTTAGTGTAGGTGGTGGTGTAGGTTGTGGCGGTGGTTGTAGGGTTGTCGTGGTGGTGGGATTTAAGGGTAGTGGTGGCCGCAGCGGCAGTGGTGGTTGTGGTGGCAGTGGTGGTTGTGGTGGTAGCAGTAGTGGAAGTGGGGTTGTTATTGGTTGTGCTGATGACAATGCTAAAGACACCCACAAGGATAAATATGTTCTCGACGTTGAGTGGGCTTTTGAATGTTGCTGCTGTTGTTGCTGCTGCTGCTGTTCATGTTACTAATTGGCTTAATTACTTATGACCTGCTTCTTGTATTTAATTAACGTTATTGATTTGCCTTTCAATTAACTATATATGGTTGTAGTAGAAACAACAACCAAAATCTCATCGACAACATCAAAACAGCAAGGTAACGAGCTTTTGCAGATATTCTACGTGGTCAGTGGACATGCTAGAAACAACAGCCAAATTTCCCTTTTCCATATAAAAAAGAATGCATTAGATATCGTGGCTTTAGTTATAGCTAACTCGTAGGGAACACTCACGACCAGTCTTATTTGGTGTTGAAAACTTCTCGATCACATTAAACGAAGCATAAAACAATATGCTGTGAATTGATAAATACGGAATTTGAAAAAAGCTCGATGTATATCTATATATATAAAATAGAGATTCTGTCTATTTGTCTGTTCGTCCCACAAAACATAAGGGAGACACCATCTCATTTATAAGCGTGGGTGTTTTGTCCACTTTCACACTTTAACTACGATGATAATAATGATGATGGTAGTGTGACTAAAGTTAAAGTGCCAAAATTCGCGTGTTTTGAAAGGTAAAATGCATACACTGTTAGTGCATGTTTACAACGGCTTTTTAATAATTGTATTTTCTCGTATTTCGTTCATCAAGCTCAGAAATAGAAGGAAGATATCCTCATATTGTTCGCTAATGTGATCGTCAACAACTTGTTAGTCATTTTGGAAACAGAAGCTTCATGATCTTTTCACTGTAAACTAATTTCATGATTCTAATGATGTAATACGGCAAAATGAGATTGCCAGCAATTATCATAGCAAAAATATTTGGATCAAATTTGGAGAATAATAGAAGTGAATGTAAAAGGGGACAAATAACTCCTACCAACTTCAAGAACTTCAAGTAGTTAGTAACGTGGAATTTAGTTGTTTGATGCAAAGCAATGACGACAATAATTTTAAACAACGAAGACTAGTAACGAAATATCTCTCGTCAAGAAAATGAATAATATCTCAGAAGAATTCGTCTTCGTTATAGGAAAAAGGCATGGTGATAATTGAAATTCTTCTCACTATAAAACCTGAAACGGTTAAATAGGAACAAAATATAATTTCAGTTAAATATATTGTGATGTAAATGAATAATGATGCATATAACTTCAACCCCCATTTTAACAAAAGAGCAACAGCAAAAATAGTAGACGACAAGACTACGACAGCAAACAGAATAACGGTTAACAAGAATTATGACATGATCATGATCTATATCATCGTCATCGTCGTCATCATCATCGTCATCGTCGTCATCATCATCGTCATCGTCGTCATCATCATCGTCATCGTCGTCATCATCATCATCACCATCATCATCATCACCATCATCATCGTCATCATCATCGTCATCATCATCATCATAACCACCACCACCACCATCATCATCATCATCGTCATCGTCATCATCATCATCATCATCATCATCATCAGCTGCTGCAGGAGCAGTAGGAGCACTGTCATCATCTTCGTAATCAATATCATCCTCGTACACATCATTATCGACTGTAACATCATCAGTTGATTGCAGTAAAGTAAAATAATAACAGAAAGATTAAAAGGCAACGTTAATTCTAAAACAGCGATTAAGTAGAAAAGACGAAGATGGAGAAGGAAGAGATGGAGGAGAAGAAGAAAACGAAGAAGAAGAAGAAGAACAGGAGGAGGACATGGAGAAAAGAAGGAAGTTGG
>NC_068988.1:20192680-20193122 GCF_001194135.2 Octopus bimaculoides | reverse complement strand
GAGGAGGAGGAGGAGGTTAATGAGAAGTAACTTAAACAGCAGCAAAAATAAAACATCGAATAACTATAAAGCAAAAAAAAAAAACATATTAGTAAAAAGGAGAATAAAAAAAACACACAATAAAAAAAGCAGAAAATGACAACAACAACATCAACAGCAATAAATACAAATCCTGTTGAAACTGAACCAATAGCCAGAGAAAGCCATGAACATGCATGGTCTCATCTACCTCCTCACCACCACCATCGCCATGAATGCTAAAATCATCATGAACATCATCATCATCATCGTCGTCGTCGTTGTCGTCATGAACATCATCACCATCATCATCATCAGCCGGTTTCTCGTCATTGTAACAGTAATTATCATCATCATCATCATCACCATGAACCTCCTCCTCCTCCTCCTCCTCCTCTCCTCCTCCTCCTCTCCTCCTCCTCCT
>NC_068988.1:20185510-20192462 GCF_001194135.2 Octopus bimaculoides | reverse complement strand
ATCATCATCATCATCGTTATGTCGTCGTTCACTCCATCATCATTATCATCATCATCAAGATAACCGTCAACATTCTACTATACCCATCATCGTCATATTTTAGACATTCCTCACTCATCGGAATATCACCATCGCCGTTGTCATCATCAACACCTCGTCCTCATCGTTATCTCCCATATTACTGCTACAAGCCCCTACCATAAAAACCATCTTTACCAGATGTACAAACAACGAAACAGTATTAATGCAGTCGCAGGCAAGTCATCCTAAAATCACATTCTGAATTTTTGTTCATTTTTCTTTTTTTTAAAGAAATTTGAGGAAAAATCGATGATGTACTCTTAGATAAACTGTATCAAAAGAGAAAAACAAAACGGAATGGTCAATGTTGCTGTGTCTCTAATTAACTGTTGGCATAACTCCAGTGGAACCGGAGCTATACTAGAGAAATAATTCTTTGTAATTATGGCACAAGCACAGCGATTTTGAGGGCAAGCGGAAAGTTGTTTACATCAACCCTAGTGCGTAAATTGTATTTACTTCAGTGACCCTGAAGTCATGAATGACGAAGTCAACCTCAGCAAGATTTGGGCTGATGAAGTCCAAATTCATTAGTCCATATTGTGTCTCGGCGACTCTGTTATGCCCTTCTTTGAACTCACTGTATATACCACTTTATAACGAGGTTATAACTATACAAATATAAATCAGAAACAACACGTAACAAACAATATCTCTTCTCAACGAATTCCACGACTGTCTTCACAAAGCGCCGGCACACACCACACTGTTCCTCACTGACAGTGCGCATGTGCCTTTAAACGGTTTAGGACAGTTGACTTGCTATCCTACAGGGGTGTCAGGATTTCACCACAACAGTGGTGAGAGAAAACTTGTAAAGCATTTTGTCCACCGCACTAAATAGTCTGCCATTTCGCGGGCTTAACAAAAGAATCATTATGATAATGATTTATAATTTAGGCGCAAGGCCAGCAATATCAGAGGTTGTGAGTTAGTCGACACCATCAACTTTCTTTCATCGACACCACAAGGATAAAAAACCGAGTTGAACACAGTAAGATTTGTGTTCAATGTCAAGAGTCTTAAAAAACATACTGTAAATATTTCGGCCCGGTGCTCTACAGATTCTGCCAATTCAACATACTGGCAATATCTTTAATCTTTCCAATTTAGGTATATGTCAGCATAGGTATATATCTGGAGGATGGCAGATTTTTTTAAGGCAATTAGTTCGGCCCCAATACTTGAATGAGACTTTATTATTTAGACCGAAAGACAATGAAAACTAAAGGCAACCAGTCGTATTTGGGTCCAAATCCTTATGAGCCAGAAGAATACCCGCTAGACATTTTATCAGGAGCTCTTTGTTGGCACTCCGTCGCTTACGACGGCGAGGGTTCCAGTTGATCCAATCAACGGAACAGCCTGCTCGTGAAATTAACGTGCAAGTGGCTGAGCACTCCACATACACGTGTACTCTTAACGTAGTTCTCAGGGATATTCAGCGTGACACAGTGTGACAAGGCTGACCCTTTGAATTACAGGCACAACAGAAACAGGAAGTAAGAGTGAGAGAAAGTTGTGGCGAAAGAGTACAGCAGGGTTCGCTATCATCCCCTGGCGGAGCCTCGTGGAGCTTTAAGTGTTTTCACTCAATAAACACTAACAACGCCTGGTCTGGGAATCGAAACCGCGATCTTATGACCGCGAGTCCGCAGCCCTAACCACTGGCCATTGTGCCTCCACGTCAGGAGCTCTACACAACTAACAATCCACCACCCTAATGACAGCAGTAACGTTTCTTAATCTAGATGAAGGGCTACTAGATTACCTTAACCCGATACTCAACTGGTACTTATATCATCGACCCTGAAAAGTTGAGAGGCAAAGTTGTCCTCGGCGAAATTTGAACTCTTAATATGAAACCGGACGAAACGTCGCTGAACATTTTGTCCGGAGTGCTAAAGATTCTCCCTGTTCGGTTCACCGCCCTAAACATATACCGAAGGTGGAATGGAATAAGATTGCACTTGAAATCATGTGATTGTGAAGCAAGCTTCTTACAACACAACTACGCCACCACCTAAATGATAATAATGATGATGATGATGATGATAATGATCATGATGATAATAATAATAAGAAGAAGAAGAAGAAAAGAAGAAGAAGAAGAAGAAGAAGAAGAAGAAGAAGAAGAAGAAGAAGAAGAAGAAGAAGAAGAAGAATTGTAACAACAAGAACAAACTAAATAGCATGAACAACTGAGGGCAAGGGATAAAAAGAAATATCAACATTTACATCAACAACAACAACAACCACAATAGCAACAACAACCATAAACAACAGCAATAAATCAAAAGCAACATGAAGAACAAGATGAATAATAAGAGCACTTCTAAACCCATCAACTTCAACGGCATCAATACCACAAACAATAATGCAAGTCAATTCTCTAACATTGGAAGATTGAAATAGCAATGGACAAAGCCATTAATTTGTGCAGCAATTTATATTTCAAAAAAAAAATAAATAAATAAAATCAACCAAAAAAAAAATGACAAAGAAAGAAAACACGGAACATTTAATTGATTTTTAACGCTAAAAATTTAACGTTAAACATCAGTTTTAAATTTGGATCTGTTTTCTGACTCTAGAAGCTCGCTAGATGGCACAACATGTTGTGATGATTAATGATTAAAAAAAAAATATTAAAAAAATTACAGCACAAGTAAACAATTCTATATTTGGATGGAATTATGTATATATACGTGTGATTTGTATATATGTATATATACGTGTGATTTGTATATATATATATATATGACTTCGTATTACTGGGATGTGTGAATGTGTTTATGTTTGTGTGTTTCTGTGCTTGCAGAAATGGGTATGTGTTTATATGCCTGCAGGAATGTGCGTATGCTTAATTGGGCGTGTATATGTGAATTCTGTTTATGAGCGCATTTAAATGTGAGTATATATGCGTGCATGCGTGTGTACTTGTGTACGGGTGCCTGCTTTAAGTCTAACAGATGTGATTGTTAAAATTTATGACATCTTCACATCCATATGCTAAACGTATGTCAACATGTCTGTATAAATATCTGTTAACATTAGGATTGATATGATTTGTACAAGCCAAAATCATTTTAAACCTAGTGTTTTGAATATGATTAATGCCGAGTTTTTGCGGTTAATACTTTTAACTGGAATTACGGTGGAATTTAGGGGCCTCTACAAAATATAGTCAAGATGAGAGAGCCATAGTGAAATAGATATAGGAGATTAAGAGCCAACAGCAGAGTGTTAGGGTGCATGATAGGTGTTTGGTGTTCCATACCAGTCCTGGTCATGCATTTGTTAAATTAATCTGTCTCTAAACTTAACATCATAGACTGCGGTATGACATGTTCTGGCAGAGCCATTTCAGCGCTGTCTCTTCAACGCTGGATTGTATGCCATCAAACGTTTTAATGTTTCTCGTTCTTTCCTTCCTCCCTTTACCTTTCAGCTCTCTATTTGTATGTTCATACTTCTCCGCGTGTGTACATGCATGAATACTTCCCTCCAATACTGAAACATGCTATTTCCAAAATAGGTTCAGTGTGCAGCGCTCAATCGTTTATCTCCGCACCGATTGATCCTTGTTGTAAGCATTTGCCTCTGACTTCTGAGATAAAGACATGTTGTAAGTATTTTAGAAACACCTACAAAATATCATGTGAGATGCAATTCGTCCTTTGCATATGCCAATGAAAAGCGGCTTCCTGTTTGACTACTTAAGGGTTGCTTTGTCCATATTATCTAGTGTTCTCTATAAAGACGTAAATTTGGCTGCTATTTCTTATTTCTTTACTGCCTACAAGGGGCTACACTCAGAGGGGACAAACAAACGGATTAAGTCGATTGTAACGACTCCAGTGAATAACTGGTACTTAATTAATCGACCCCGAAAGGATGAAAAGCAAAGTCGACCTCGGTGGAATTTGAACTCAGAACGTAGCGGTAGACGAAATACCGCTATTCATTTCGCCCAGCGTACTAACGTTTCTGCCAGCTCACCACCTTTGGCTGCTATTTCTGACAGACTAAACGACTGCTTAGAGATATCATTATTAGTTCGTGGTAGTAACGAGGCCAAGACGTGAGGAATGAAAAGAGGATACCTAAAAGCAAGAAGGCATGTTTTCACAGTACTATAATATATACAAGTTCTAATTAAATCATGACTATATATTAAATATGATCAGTATACCATAATTGCTAACGTTTTTAATAATATATTTCGCCATGTAATTTAACATACTTTCTTTTGCATTTCCCATTACTGTCCTCTGCTCTGGCTTTCTGTATCACATAGTCTTCAGTCGGAAACCAAGTGTATTTTACTTCTTTGTTCTTTTTTGTTGTTGTTGAGGAAATGGCTATTGTGATTGAGTCTCGAATCGTTGATCTGTTCATGCTTTATAATTAAAATTTGATTAAAGCAGAAATGAAAACAGAGAAAAACAATAATTCACATTTCATTTCACATCTCATTAAATGTGTCTCTCTTAATTAGCTGATAAACTAAACGTTCCTTTTTTTTTATCTCTAAACTTAAGAACACACATAATACGTGCAATATCTAGTGCTTTCCACAACATTCAACCTTAATATGAATTCAACTGCACTAACATCATATAGCATTAGTATGTAACTCTAGAGAAGAATATTTTAAGAGCAATGAAAATGCAGTACAAATATTTAGCTAATTTCTCCCTGGCAAGTTGTACTTACACCAACTTCTGTTACGACATTTATCTCTTCAAATTCATCTTTATTCATATAAGCGTTACATAGACAACCATTGTGTTCAAACAAGAAAAAGCTTTCGTCTGCTATAGACAGAACATATTAACTTTGACTCAACTAGTTGAAAAAAAACCGGCGACAAAAAGTCGAACATGTTTACTGTAAAAAAACCTTCAATCAACAGAATAGATCGAACATGTGTCTATTCTGTATAGTCTTAGACTTTACACAACCACAGTAACATCCTATAAAAGTGTGCAACAAAGAAGTCACGATTTAGACACTATTTATCACTTCTTCAACAAAACAAGATATGTGTAGAGAATGTATATGTGTAAGGACACTTTTGAGTATGCGTACAACAAACATACACACACATACACACAAATATATATATATATATATATATATATATATATATATATACCTGTATACATATATCTATATACATACATACATATACATATATATATACATATAAATACATATAGATATATACACATATATATATACATATATACACACACAATATATATATATACATATACACACATGCACATATACACATGCATAATTATATACATATGTCATATATATATATATATTTATATAGATAGATATACACATATATGTATGTATGAATGCATGTATTTATATATGCATGTGTACTCGGCTATAACGGACGCACACAGACATAGGCGTGCGCATTTGTATGTACTATTAAGGAAGAGAAAAGAAGCTAAGAATACACCATAATGTGTCGTTGAAATGTTGGTGAGACCATACATGGCAGATCGTGTCTAATAGTATATAAAGAACGTGATATATATATAGAAATCGTCGTGATATAAATTTATCGTACAGTTTTCTATTCAGACTGAAATCTGGAGACTTTCAATGGTGGGCTCAGAGTAGCTCGTCTATTATTTTTCTCGACATTTAGTGCAGCGCGAGCAGAGTAGTTGATATCGGGTGATCAGCACCGTCACCGACATCAGCCTTGTTCTGGTCAGCATTGTCAGCGTCGACGTCCTCGTCATAGCTGTTGTGACGACGACGACAACGACGACGACGACGACGACCACAACCACCACCACCAACAACAATCTCCACCACCCTCATCATCATCGCCGTCGTCGTCGTAGTCGTCATCATCATCGTCGTCATCATAGACCTTGATGGTGGTACGTCGCATCACGTCAGATATGTAGCAGAAGCTATCTGTCTCTCCATCCATCCATCCATCCATCTATCTATCTATGTATCTGTCTGTCTGTCTGTCTATCTATCTATCTATCTATCTATCTATCTATCTATCTATCTATCTATCTATCTATCTATGTATCTGTATGTCTGTCTGTCTATCTATTTCTCTCTCTCTCTCTCTCTCTCTATCTATCTATCTATGTGTGTGTGTGTATGTTTGTGTGTTTGTGTGCGCGCGAGTGACTGTGTGTGCGTGTGCTTCTGTGTGTGTGTGCTTGTGTGTGTGTGTGTGTATGTATGTGTGCATGTAATGAGCATCAATGCGGTCAACAATATATTGCTATTCACTCCGCACGAGATACCGATGGAATATATGTCTAATAGAATCATGCATGTTAATAACCAAGAAAATTGCATAAAAGAGGCTGCCCCAGCATGACCGCACTCCATTGACTTAAATCATTAATAGTGAATATATGTATGTGTGGCATTCATTGAAATAGGGTACGCCTTGTATTTTCTGAGTCATGACTGGTGTGTGACTAGAAACCTTTCAATATATCAGTGTATCTTCTGCTACAGTGTGGAGGCGCAACGGCCCAGTGGTTAGTGCAGTGTACTTGCGGTCGTACGATCGCGGTTTCGATTCCCAGACCGGCTGTTATGAGTGTTTATTGAGCGAAAACACCTACAGCTCCACGATCCTCCGGCAGGGGATTGTATATTTTAGCTTTTGTCTTGAAATGATCTTGAATTGAATTTAGAGTCTGGTAGAAATATGGTTTTTATTTTCTAAATCAAAGAACAAAAAACCAAGTGAATTAACATAGTGCAAGTTAAACCTTCTTAGGTATCTGAAAGCATAATATACTCTGGCAATATATATATATATGTATATGTATATATATATATATATATATATATACATATA
>NC_068988.1:20183586-20185405 GCF_001194135.2 Octopus bimaculoides | reverse complement strand
TATATATATATATATATATATATACGCATAAACATGTAAATACACACGCCCCCCCCCACATATATATGCATACATATATATATATATATATATATACATATATGTACTCGTAAATGCACGTGCATACATCATTTATCTGCGTGTTTATTCTTGTATCTGTGTGACTCAACATAGCTCATGCAAATACATCTTAATATATGTACATGCATTCAGTATGTGCATGTATATACATCCGCCAGTGTGCGTCCATGTCTGTTGTGTGCCTGTATGTGTGTGTGTATGTGTGTATCCCTGTCTGCATGTATAAAGCATGTGCGTTTTAATAATTCGGAAACTTAGTTAAAAGCTATTGGCCGGGTGGGTGTTATGAATGCTATTTCACGCGTCACGTCGTGTCTCTGGGAAAGATGTGAGAATTAACTTGCCTAAGGCTTTACACCTAGATAGGAAATCATTACTCATATGTGGAATGGTGTAGTAGATGCAGTACAGTCGCAGACAACTTGCCTAAAGTCACCAGTTGGTGTCCCACGATTTTTTTCTTATTTTTCAAATTATGTTATAATCATAAGATACTCATATTTATCGTTCATTGCCAAAGGGTTTCCGCTTACTAAATATGATGTAATATCTATCTCTACATACACATACATAAATAATTAACCTTTCACAGGTAGGCTTATACATACACAAATATATGCAATACGTATTTATGTATGTATGTGTAACTATATATGTATGTATATGTATGTGTATATATATATATATATATATATATATATATATATATATATATATATATATATATATATACATATATATATATATACATACATATATGTATATATATATATATATCTATGTATGTAAGTGCGTTTGCGTGAGTGTGATTGTGCATGTCTGCTCTGTGTGTGTGTATGTGTGTGTGTGTGTGTTTGTGAGTGTGTGTGAAGGAAACATTAATTTTATCAAACGGTAATATCCATCCATTTCATGTAATAAGTTTAAATGTGTAAATCTATATTTAATGCATACTATGGGGACTTTTCTGACAGAAAACTAACAGTTTTAAGATCTACAAATGTTTAGATCAATACTGGCGGTATTTAATTAACGCTATTGTTGTCACTTACTCGTCACTTAGAACGAACCGATATAGTTCATGTTTAAATTCCTCTGGCATTTGGACTTAAGCATATATTCAACAGTAACTCCAAACATGTCGAATGAAACTTAAATTCTGTATAATGTAGAATTATCTTTTATAGAACATAGTTATTTATCAGACGAAAGAAACTGCGTTAATGCTTAACTCATAATACAATTTGGCGCTATAATATCTAATACAATCTACCGCTAATATTTTTGAGTCATTTCATATATCTGAATGTCTAAAGTTATAATATTTAAAATTCTATACAATGTACAAAGAAAACCAAGATAGTTATTCATAGAATTTGTTGTCAGTTATGCATTTAAATATTGATCTAGGACTTTGAATCGTAATAAATATTTCTACATATAAATTGCACTGATATATTTTAATTTGTACTGTTATAAAATTCAATAGAACATTTAACATTCAAAATTATTTATTTGTTAAAAGATTAAAGTAAAATATATAGTTGAAAATACTACTGAATGTATGCTTAGATCATACTACAATAGGCATTACAAATGAATTACACCAATAATCTATGACATGATACCAAAAAAGTAGTGTATTAGTGATGCAAAATTCTAAAGACACATAGATTTAGTTTCAATTCAATTAGAATATATACATATATACACACATATATATATATATATATATATA
>NC_068988.1:20182563-20183269 GCF_001194135.2 Octopus bimaculoides | reverse complement strand
TATATATATATATATATATATATATATATATATATATATATATGCGATGATTTGGAAAGTGGTTTCAATTTTACAATTTTGTAAATTATAATAATAATAATAATTGAAAAGCTTAGAACGATTACCTATTTGAATAAAGAAAACAGTCTAATATTGGGTAATATTAGCCCTCGACGGAAAAAGTAGAGTTTTCTGTACGTGTGGGACTCGGACCCACATCTATACGAGTTCGCAAGAAGTGAGCTACCATTACACCAAGGTACCCCACCCCCACTCATATATCAGTCCTGTTACCATAACTGCTGAATTCTTCCTACAACATTAACAGGCACAAAGTTCACTCAGACACACAAACACACACATATGCTATCACACACACACGCGTACACATAGCTACACATACATACAGATACCTCCTACTCTTACACTCTCCTGTCTTAGAAAAAAACTTTTTCTCTGTCCATCCCCTTCCGGTCATTCCAAAATGTAACTACATGTGGTTTGTTGGTGAGTTTTCCGCCGTCTTCCTTTTCTTTTTGATTTTCCTCTGTCTCCTCTTTCTGAAGAAGAGTTTTGCTCGAAACGTAAAACACCGTTTCTTTCCTTCCCTGAGCGTCTTATTAATACTTCGCATGTACCACGTTGTTGTTTGTTCTTGTGTATTTCTCATTTTTTTTATTCATTATATATATATATATATATTTAT
>NC_068988.1:20179164-20181466 GCF_001194135.2 Octopus bimaculoides | reverse complement strand
AGAGAGAGAGAGAGAGAGAGAGAGAGAGTGTGTCTTTAAATATTTAGTTAAATAACTGTTCCATAATGGACTTATACGTTTATATAATAAATATCCATCATTACTTCAGCAATTTCATATCTGAACAAATGCTTAAAGTGAAGAAAAATATTTCATTTTCTCATTATAAAAATCCATTGTTCGTATTATCGTTCGTTCTATCATTGTCGTTTAGTTTGTGCGTGCGTTTGTTAGAGAGAGACAGTGTATGTGGTGTATGTGTGTGTGTGTGTGTGTATGCGTGTGCATTTGTGTATGTGTATATGCGTGTATGCCTGTGTGTGTGCATGCGTATGCGTACTGGCGATATAATGTATATTCCTTAGCGTGTAATAAATGCTATCTACATCTCGCTTCGTATTAAACATTTACTTGCAGTTGAATTGCCCAGGAAATGATGGATGTTTATTGTATAAACGTATAATATGTCTATTAAAGAAACGCATGTTCAATATTTATTTTAAAGACATCATTTTGAATATTGTATTACTCTTAGAATTCTTACAATACGAACTGCTTAACTTGTGAGTATAAAAGCATTTTCACAACTCGCGTCACTTCCATATTGAGATTCTAGCTTACAAATATTTTTTGTTTCTTAAAATATTCTAATACAACTTCCATGGTAATTTAAGAATTTACGTATGATATCTCTCCCATTTGCTTGTAGAGAGAGATGATCATTCAGGTTTGTTTCTTTTGGATTCGGAAACGGACATCCATCCACAAGGGAAAGATATGGAGGTGAGAAAGACAGCAGGAAACCTGATCGAATATTGATAGGGATTTAGGTACAGATGGGCGCAGGGTGTTTAAAAATCCAAAGATTACGGTTTCGAAAGCATCTGTTCGCATTGAAGTCGCCAAACACAAAATCTCTATCGGTGGATATTAACCGTGCATCAACGTTATTAAGCGGCGGTCTAGGCAAGATTTTTCTTGGGAAAACTGGTATGACCTGCACATGCAAGCCTCTCAGATCCACGAAACCACGAGAAAGGCTGCAGATTTCGGATGACGAAGTTCGGTATCAGGGCCGCCGAAGGCGTTGCATTCAGAACGCAAAGCGCAAGACAAGATCTCTCAAATCCTTTTACCATATTCCTTGTAAATACTTCAGAAGTTACGTGTACCAGTTCAACATCACTTTTGTCGTAGTGCAAAGAAGTAGCAACCACAGAAAAGTAAAATATTTCAACTAACTACTGACTTCAAGTTTTCAATTGCAAACAAACAATATTATAAGATTCGCTGCACATACCACAGTAACATTTATTACAAACTTTTCACCACTTTTAACAAACGAAAAATTAAATACGGCACGTAAATTAAAAATAAACGCAAATAATATTTGTTATTGTACAATTTTCAACGACTGCATTAGAACTTTGATGTTATTAATCTTCGTGTTATTGGGCCTTTAATATTTATCACATGTCGTATGCTTATTTTGATTCTGTTGTATTACGAGTTAAAACGTTAATGAACGCGCGATTATATCGATCATCTTATCTACCTTTTGACATCAAAGTATTTGCTTACTGTAAGTCTGAATACAATTCAGTACAAATTTGTATTATTCAATACTCGCTTCTGTGTTCTGCATTATTGTAGAGCGAAGACGTGTGTCGTCTGGCTTTTAACACCATATTATTATAAGTATATTGAATAACAAAATTGCTTTTGTTCTGTACTGTTACGTTATCCAGAACAATAATATGACTTTGATAATTTTGAGTTTAAACTTGATATATACGTCAAATTAAATACTAATATTAAAGAATCACAGAAGAAATAATTGAAATATAAATCTTGTGAGAAGCTTGGTCAATAAGAAATTGCTTAATAATTTAGTGAATGCTTTGAAATGCCTCCAGGTAGCTTCTTCTTTTAAAAGTGCACTCCTTTCTGTGAAGAGAAAATAATTGCGATAGTTTTGAAAATCAATAGTAGTAGTTTTACCAGGGAACAGACAACAGTAGACGGAATTTCTCCCCCGATGTATATGTACACATAGACACAAGAACATGCACCTTGAGTAGGGCACCTTTTCATATGTTTTTCCAGTCTACACAGCTATGAGTACCAGCTGAGCACTGCTTTATCTCTCCTTTCAACTGGCTTACCTCGAATGTACTGCTTGGTCACAGGTTGGGAGAGTCATGAGAACAACCGTTTCATAATTACACTCACTCACTTACACACAAAGACACAAATACAAACTCACACGCACCACACACACATATCTATCTATGTATATATA
>NC_068988.1:20177564-20179073 GCF_001194135.2 Octopus bimaculoides | reverse complement strand
ATGTACGGGTATCTTTCTGGATGTGTACATATGTTTGTGTGTATGTATCTATGTCAGGTCCTTATGACGCTCTCACAAGTGCTACTGGTAACATGGAATCCAATACAACCTGTTGCATGGTCGGGTTGTCGCTGACTAAACTGGCACCCCAACAAGGCTACCCTGGTGAGGCAGGTTGCTACAAACCCAACAGGGCTAAAAACCAGACATGTTGAAAGGTCGGATGAAACTAGTGCGGGGTCAACGGCTATACAGCAATACCACGGGTACGCAGAAATTCCGGGATGGTGTCCAGCGTGACTATGTGTTTGGGAAGCCAGCTACTTACCACACACATGCCTGCGCATATTCTTCTTTATATTACTTTTCCAAGTATTCTTCAATACGAAGCCTCCATATGTATGAACATATTAAAGAATCCACGCGAAATCCCAATGATCTGTTGCACGGTAGCTTTCATAAATAGCTTATAAGATTTGATGGATTAGGTATGTGTATATTCAAGTGTAATCTGCTTAATATCGCAGGTCAGTTATTAGTAACCTAATCAATGTATGTTTCTTCATTTGGCTTTGTGGGATATTTATTATTTTCTATTTAGTATTTATGGTTATATTAAGATTAATTGCTGGAAGCTGGATTGATGTGGAGATTAATGTGTAATCTTTGTGATATCTTGCACTCCGAAGGGAAATACAGCATATCGAAAGTGATAATGAACTTACATAGCATCAACCGCATAAATGGGATAATTGTATTCTACATTAAATATTGAATAGAATTTTTTCGCTGTTGTTTTACCTATGAATTTATATTTGCTACTTGCTCTGTTTATCTGCCTCTCTATCGTCCTATGTGCGAACAAAGAAAACCTACAAACCTACTGCTTCAGGTCAATATGGTCTAAATAACAGGTCATGTTGCTTCTCGATTCATTCGTAGGAACACATCTCTGTATGTTTTTGGGTTTGTGTCTGTCCCCCCTATCACCGCTTGACAACTCGTGCTGGTTCAGCAAAAACAGACCGACGGAGTAAGTACTAGGCTTAAAACAGGTCATGGGGCGATTTGTTCGACTGCAGCCCTTCAAGGCAGTGCTCCAGGATGGCCACAGTCAAATGACTGAAACAAGTAAAAATATATACATATGGTGTGTGTATTTGTGTGTGCGCATGTATGTATGTGTGTGGGTGTGCGTGTGTTTGCGTGTATGTAGGTGTGTTTGTTTGTGAGTGTATGCATATTCCATATCACGTACTAAACGGTGATTAAGTATTCATTATGAACGTTTGTTTCAACAGTCGTTGAATGGGTTTGTATTGCGAAGTTATAGAAGAAAACCATTTATTATGACAGAAATATACTTCGTAAAGTAGTAAAGCAATGGATGTACCTGAGAAAGTAAGCTTGTAAAAAATGGTAAGTGTAAAATAAAACTACATATAAAGCTAAAAATGAAAATATGACAGCTGGCGCCCACCTTTGTGTTTGATTTCAATCATAACAATT
>NC_068988.1:20175632-20177554 GCF_001194135.2 Octopus bimaculoides | reverse complement strand
TATATATATATATATATATATATATATATATATATATATATATATATATGCATATATATATATAGATATGTTTGTATATATAATATATATCTATAATATACATACATACATACATATATATATATACGCTAATATATTGCGTGTGTCTTTGTTTCTAAATATATAGGGGTTCTATGATTCTAAACTTGTGAGAGAGCAGATTATCGCTGCTCAAGAAAGTTTTATTTTATTTTTATTGTTTTTGGTTAGTAAGCAAAGAATATGACAACTATCCCCTTAAAAATTTGCTTTTGTGACTTGGAGACAATGTTTTCAAACTGACTTATTTTGTATTACATTTCAGGAAGATTTAGCGCTAAGGTGCTGAAGCAGAAATACCGTTATTGCGAATAACTCGCTCCATACCACAGATTTACTTGTCAGTTACTAGATCATTACGACTTGAGCATGTCCGTTACTGGCTGACTACATGTCCATCTCTGATCATGAGCAGGAGTATTGGGAGAGTATAGGCATGTGTTGAGAGGGATTCTTTGGGACCTGAATTAATGTAACAAATGCAAAGTTTGAAGGGAATATTAACCATTTTGCATAATTTTTCGGGTTAAGCAAATAGGAAATAAACATTGTTATACAAAAACGAAAATCGTGTTACAAAAATCGTATTATGGACATAATGGATACCTCCAAGCACCTTTCTGAATAAATTTAAAAGGCGTTACTATTATTATTATTACTATTATTATTAATTATTATTATTATTATTATTATCATTATTATCATTATTATTATTATTATTGTTGTTGTTGTCGTTGTTATCGATTTTGTTGTTTTCAACAACAAAATGTAGCAAAGATAGCGACGATGGGGATAGGCGAAGAAAAGTTTCTATTACAAAGGTCGCTTATAAATAGTTTGCATGTGAAAAGAGGCATTTGGTGACCAAGACCGAACAGAATTTTGAGTAGAGAAGAAAAAATTGACGGTTTTACGAATACAATCTAGCCTTTCACATTATTTTTCATATTTGATGTAGTTTAAGTAAAAGAAGGACTTAACTATCGACTAATGACTAACAAATATTTAGGCTCATGTAAGTCGCACTGATGAACGTCGATTGCTGGTTTCTCGATATTCTGTGCCAGCTCAAATAAATGCAGTGAACAGAAAGGAGATAGAGAAGTGGTATTCAGATGGCTTGACTTCCTTAAAGCACTTTGGCTTTCCAGATCTGTGATTGTATTGGGCCTGAAACACTACATAGCTTCAAAGACTCGTTGTAGTTAACAAAGGAATATACAGACATGAATTCTATGGCATAGAAGTAGGGAACAACGAGGGGAGGAAGTCTCCTGATGGACCAGTTTTATCGATTGTCCATCAGTGAATACGCATCCAAATTGTGCCGTGAATATTACAGGTCTGCTGCTTTATGAGACTATCACATTGGTTAACAGTTTAATTTATGTTTGTGATTTTTCCGCTGGACATTAATTAAACGACGTATATATTAGACAAAACACATCATAAATAAACAGAACTGAAACAAAATGAAATGATATATAATCTACGTAGGAGTGAACAAAAACGAAAACACATTTTCTCTTTTACAAATAAGGTGTTCTGGTACAAGATTCCCCCTCTTTTATTCACACGTCAAAACTAGAAACTAAATGCGTTGATAGTTTAGATTTAGTTCAAAATTTCCTTTTGGTCTTCGTGTTTCTACAGTGCTGTTGATTACATCCTTGAAATCCCTCCATCAAAACTATATATCAAATTATATACAGACTGACAAATCCATACAGACACACGCACACACATAACATATTATATATACATGATATATAATATACAGTACATGCATTATGTGTGTCTATGTATGTATGTATATATATATATATATATATATATATATATAT
>NC_068988.1:20171117-20173954 GCF_001194135.2 Octopus bimaculoides | reverse complement strand
TGTGTGTGTGTGTGTGTGTGTGTGTGTGTGTGTGTGTGTGGTTACTTGTTCTGTTGAATACTTCGAAATGCGTTTCGAATTTTCTCTGCATGCATTTGCACAAATAAAATTATTCAAACATGCAAACGCTATCAGACATTTCAATGGAGATAGAATCATATAATTTTGAAACCCAGACCCTTAATCATTCTACAACGTTCACATGCCCATGTATAGGCATAAAAATATGTGTTTGAATATACAGTGTTTGTGTGTGTATGTATGTGTGGGCTGTTGTATCTGTCTGGCTTTGCTTTTCGCTATAGACTCCCATACACACACGCACACACACAATGATACACAGGCCAATGCACACACACACACACAATGATACACAGGCCAATGCACACACACACACACACACACACACACACACACACACACACTCTCTCTCTCTCTCTCTCTCTCTCTCTCTCTCTCTCTCTCTCTCTCACACACACACATATACTCAAACACAAACGTATATTTGGAAATATAAAATATTGATTGCAGAAGAGACTATCTATTTATCTATCTATCTAATCTATCTATCTATCTATCTATCTATCTATCTATCTATCTATCTATCTATCTATCTATCTATCTATCTATCTATCTATCTATTTCTTTTTCTGTCTGTCTTCCTGTCTAACTTTCTCTTTCTGTTTATCTATCTGTCTCTGTCTATCTGTCAGAACTATCACTCTATCTGTGTCTCTGTCTGCCTGTCTGTCTGTCTATGTGTCTATCCGTTTCCTTCCTCATGTTCTCATTATACATCTATCAATTTCTCTACCACTCTGTATCTCCCTTCACTTTCTATTTTCTCCTCTCATTCCTCTCCGTTTAACTCACTCAACTGCCAGCCCTGCTCCCCCTCCTCTTCATCCACCAACTCCTTCCCCTCCTTCTCCACCCACCACCTCCTCCTCCCCCTCCTCCTCCTCCTCTTCCTCCTTCTTAATGTATTTATATATTGACTCACCACTAACGTTGAATTACACAAAAAATATATTACATCGTTATCTTTATCAGTTTACGTGCCAATTTAGTTCGATCATTTTATTTTCTCGTGTGGATCATTGGTCTTGGCTGCTTATGTTAATTGGTCAACTTCTTTTGCCGGAAGAAGTAAAATCAAATTGTACTCCCTGTTATTATTTTTAGAGATGAGTCAACAATTTTAGTTGAGCGATACCGTTATAATATTCCCATGAGAAGAACGTGTGTGTGTGCAATGACATAAACACATACATATATAACTGTAATAAAATGAATTCGTTTTAGTGTAACGGAAAATAGTGTCATATTTTTGCATTTGTACATCAAAGGTAAAGAAACTGGCATTGAAATTGTAGCTACGACAGTGATACATGTGAATGTGTAATAATATACTGCACAGAAGCACAAGATACTTAGAGAAAAATGCGAGAATGGAAGAAATAAATCATAATATTTGTAACGGCACCGTGCCTGCACTAAATGTTATTTAGGAAGTGGTTAGACGAAATCGATAATACCAACGGAGTCCTCGTTAGCAACAGCATCACCATGACCGTCAAAGACAGTGGTAGAAGCAGCATATTTTACAACGATAAAACCAACATGCTATATCTTCTGCTGGTTATTCCTATATGATAGAAATACCAAAATCACCCTGTTTTTAGTTAAGGTGTGTTTTTATTTATTTCCTTCGTGAAGAAGTATATATCAGATGATGTAATTCCGGAAAACTCCAGTTGAAAATGAAAGAAAGAATGAATGAAGGAATGAAAGAAAAGAATGAGAAAGAAACATGATCAGAACACCATGCTATGCCTTCAACTAGTCGTTCCTATCTGGCACAAATAACACTGAAAACTCACTCAAACTACAGTTACAGATTTTATTTGCTTTTTTTCTTTAGTAAGGAAGGATATATATTGGAAGATGTACTTCTACAAAAACACTAGTTGAAAAACAAAGAAATAATGAAACTAAGAAAGAAAAGAAGAGAAATAAACATGTATGAGATGGTCGCATCTCAAACACCTCTGAATATGGCTCTCTCAGAGCACGATTAACCTGAGGCTATGCAGCCTCATCACCACGATCAAGTCCAACACGAAAACTACCACTTCGAAAGAAACGATGACAAAGATATCTAAACGTCTCAACAATATCCAGCACCACCACCAACATCACCACCAATAACAGCAACAACAATAACAACAAGTAATTGTGAACATAAAAGAACACGCACACTTGTTAAGGTGCAGAATTTCCGAACGATAACATCTTGGGGAGATGAAGTATATATTTTTCTATTTATTGTCTGTAAATGTCAGCCATAGAAAGTAAAGCAATAGTTGATTTATAAGTGGAGACCTGAATCTGTGAGAACGAGGAGAACACCTTAAGTATGTGTTCATACAAACGTTTATGTGTGTTTAAGTGCGAATGTATGCGTATGTTACAAGGGGCTGTATGTGTTTCTATGTGTGTGCGAATTATACATAGAGAATAAACGTGGTAGTTTCAAATTATACCTTGAATGTAAGGTATAATGATATAAAGCTCATTAGTGTGGCGAAGGACATTCATGCAGTGCTTCAAACTGTGCAAATAACGGTTAATCTGTTATTAGAACTCCTGGACTTAGACAAAGGAGAGAGGTTCAGAGATAGGGAAAAAGGTGAGGAGATGGTGCAGGGGTCAGCAGAAGTAGAAATTGAAAGAATGAAATAAAATCGAGCAAGAGACCACTATATAGATATATAGCCACATATACATATACAGACATAAAAACATATACATATATATAATATTATATCATATAT
>NC_068988.1:20167584-20170634 GCF_001194135.2 Octopus bimaculoides | reverse complement strand
TATATATGTATGTATATATATATATATATATATATATTAAGTTTCAGCTTAGAGCTGCAGCCATGCTGATGCACCACCGTGTATGTGAGTATGGGAGAGAGCGAGAGAGATTAATAACCGCTCGCATAAATTGGGAAGAATTAGGAAGTATGAGAACGTGAATCACTGTAAATTCGAGTAAAGTGGTTCGGTAAGAACGGAAGAAAGTAAGAAAACAACTCGTGTAATGTCAAAAAGTGAAATAGGAAAATATGGGAAAGGAAATAAAAAGGTGGGAGAATGAGAACACTAAGACAAAAATGAAAACATTACATGAAAGAATGCATAGTGCCTGAAAAACACGCAATGTAGAAACCAGTAAAATGTGGTAATGCAATGCATATAAAATGTGTGTGTGTGTGTGTGTGTGTGTGTGTGTGTGTGTGTGTGTGTGTGTGTGTGTGTGTGTGTGTGTGTGTGTGTGTGTGTGTGTGTGTGTGTGTGTGTGTGTGTGTGTGCATGTGACTGCGTGTGTGCCTGGGTGCAAAATATGGTACAAGACTTCTGGTGAAGGTACAAGACTTAAGGCTCAAAACTTTTCATACACCCCTCTTCTACCCAGGGTAACAAGGAGGTTAGATTTTAGACAATCCACATGTGGGCAAGCTTTGGTACATTTGTAGATATTCTCAGACTTTGTACTCTTGTTGTTCATTGCTCCGTTCCCTTGCTCTCACATTTGCACAGACTTTTTTTGTATGTATCTATCTATCTATCTACCTACGTATCTATCTATCTATCTATCTATATATCTATCTATCTATCTATCTATCTATCTATCTATCTATCTATCTATCTATCTCCCCCCCTCTCTCTCTCTCTCTATATATATATATATAAATTCCTTTCTGTGTATGTCAGTCTCTGTTTCTCTTTCTCTCTCCGTCTTTTAGATTCCCAGGGCAGAAAGCTTTAAGTGTCTCTGATTTACACAGAATAGCTGGATACACAGAACAGCTGGTTATTTTATGTTACACCACCAATCCCATTTCATTTCTATATGAATAAAAGACAGAGAATAGTTTCATGTCTGTTCTACTTTTTTCGATGTTCATTAGGCGCTGTACCCATAATTACGAGTTCCAACCATATTTCATTTTCATAACTTTGCCTTTAAATTTCATCCATATTACACTATAATGTTAACAAAATGCAGTTTTCTGTCAATATCTCTAAGAATAAGCTGCCCAAATCTTTGAAATTTATCCTTAGCAAAATTGCGTCGGTTTACCAATCTTTGTTTCTACACTTCTTCAGACATGAAAATTCGGACATACACTTACGTATACTTTGCTTTAAGCGATGTAAAACACACAACTCTATCTGCCGTGTACATATACTAGAATTTAGTTTAGGTACAGGGAAGGCCGTTTCCGGTTTACAACGGGCAGAAATGCATCACAATTTTCAGACAGTTTTGTGCTATTTTAAAAATTTTTGACAAATGATTTTTGACAGAAAGACACATGCTTTCGTGATACAGCTTGGCTATGGTTTGAACTCCGTCTGGGTTAGATCCATATTTACGGTAATTCTGTCGCTTGATATATTAGGGGAAAACTTACTTAGCAATGGACAGCATTTCAGCAGATATTCAATATTTTCGTTTGCAAAAACGTATGTGTTCTGTTGTAGTTACAGTTTCATTTTTGTTGACAAACACGTCACTAGAAATATTCATATTACTACGATAATCAATAAAGATATCATTAAGTTGATTTCGTTTGGAAATATATGTTGCTCGAACAGAAGTCTTCATTTCCTCTTGTTTCTCTTATGCGTACATATCTTCATCTTCTTTACTTGTCTTTTGTGAGTGTCTTACTACTGTCTTTCTCAGACATCTTCTACATGCATGAGGCAAATAAGAAAACAAAACTGGAATTTGTCGAAAAACATATTGTATTTTTCGTCTTAACTATGTACGGGCAGACTTCCAAATACTTCTAAGACTCCCTGTGTGAGCATAAAATTAACAAGAAAAATATCATTCCATGCGACTGTTCTTATAAAATCCAGTGCTTTGAAGAGTGATTGGAAAACTTTCTGAACAAATAATAATAATAATAATAAGAAGAAGAAGAAGATGAAGAAGAAGATGAAGAAGAAGAAGGAGGAGAAGAAGGAGAAGAACAATGACAACAACAAAAGCAATGCCAAAAATAAGAACAATAATAATTCCATTAAAATATAAATAAATAAATGAATAAATAATTGATGCAGGTAGGAACTGAAGGGAAAAGAAAGCCGTTGTAATGAACGTGCCATTTGCAGGGTATGATCTGAAATAATGTTGAAGCAAACCCAGCGTGAAGCAGTCATAGAAATTTCTACGTGGCGTAGCAACATTTAATACAAGATTTGTGTGAAAATAATAAATATAAAAGGTAACTGCAACATCATATTACAACAACATGCTAACAAGAACAACACCAACACCAACACTAGAAACAAATAACTGAAAACTAAATACTAATGTTGACAACAACGGAAACACACTGTTAGTATTTCTGCAATGAATACCCGGTTAAACGCATGCCGTGGCATATTTTTTCTTCGGTGTTGCTTGTAGTTTCAGTGAACGTGCACTCGAGAATGAAAGGGAAGTTCATTGGAGATCAAAATTACAACGACTTTAGCACGGCTTCAGTTTTGTCATTAATGCATTTAAGAAACCTATAATAATATTTAGCATTTTGCAACCAACCTACTATCATACCTGCGATACAGAATTACGCTTTAAACAACCTTACATTGGGAACAACACGATGACTTACTCGAAATCTTTAAAATAAGTTTAAGTAAAGTTTCGGACTTTTTCACATTTTTGTAAGAAAACGTAACTCTCTTTACTCTTTCACTTGTTTCAATCATTTGACTGCGGCCATGCAGGAGCACCGCTTTCAGTCGAGAAAATCGACCCCAGGACTTATTCTTTGTAAGCCTAGTACTTATTCTATCGGTCTCTTTTTGCCGAACCGCTAAGTTACGGGGACGCAAACACACCAACA
>NC_068988.1:20165322-20167574 GCF_001194135.2 Octopus bimaculoides | reverse complement strand
TATACACATATACACGACGGGCTTCTTTCAGTTTCCATCTACCAAATCCACTCACAAGGCTTTGGTCGGCCCGAGGCTATAGTAGAAGACACTTGCCCAAGGTGCCACGCAGTGGGACTGAACCCGGAACCATGTGGTTGGTAAGCAAGTTACTTACCACACAGCCACTCCGGCGCCTAAGGGTAGTATCAAGTTTATCGTGTTGTTATCATTGATCCTACTCGAAGAATTAAAAGTATTTAAGTTTCACTTTGAATTCCACCGCAGAATCACAGGTTTTAGCTTTTTTATGAAGTTGGTGCGATGCCATTACAATGCAGGCTGTACTGTATAACAACTAGACCACTGCAATTATCCTTATAAGATATTATTGCTCTGAGTATGAGAGTATTAATAATTTATAGTGGTAAATAAATTAATATACAGACATGAATTCAAGTGTATATATGTAATTTATCCAATGGGACCTTCTTTTTAACAATATGCATTGAGAATAATACTGACCCACGTTGCCATTATAATTTTGTTATTTCTTCCTCCCAGTCTGTAAGTGACGTAGTTCAAATAATTTCGAGCAGTCGTAATCGGTTTTTGCAGTAGATCAATGCTTTATACTTCTCTCAAGACCACTCAGTCAATTAAATGCATCATAATATATTGGTGAAAGTATTTTTAGCAATGTAAATGAGCTGTAAATATTTTTTCGGTATCATAAAAAATCTTCTAATTTAGGCACAATCAGATGTTCTGCAAAGCATTTTGCCTGATGCCCTTCACTACGCTGGCAACCTACCTCCAGATTGATGCATACCTTATCGACATCACAGTTGTGAAACGTTGATTCTACTGGAGTAGTATGCGGGTTCAGTAATAGTAAAGAGAATTATTAATTATAACATGAATATCGATACGAATTATGTAAAAGCAAGTAAGTAAATACTGTAGTCTGGTAATAAAAAAATGTAGTTGAGAGTGTATGAGTGTAACATTTATCACTTTACATCATAGTATCTGTTAATTGATAAACAAATGCAGCAAATTTTAACACAAACTGATGAGTAGTTATGACATCAAACTACTTGTGTAGCCTGCAGATCGTAGCTCCCTAGAGATACATAACCTGGCAGCAGAGTTATTCTTGATGTCCAGAATTGAATTATTGTAAACTTGTTCATTACCTACATAAGAAACAACGCGTTTTAAAATTGAAATCCTCCTTTAGTCTGCAGAGGTGAAATTCATGAATGAATCGGGAATGAGATAATGCGTAACAGTTAGATCAGCAATTGTTAGTTAACGTCGAAGTGCAGTTGTCAAATCTAAATAATACCTGTTTCATGTTATTTAATATGATTCTCTTAATCGTTTTGCACCCATAAGCAATATAGATCTTTGGTGTAGTCGAATCAACGACATGTAATCATTTCTAATCCATTTTCTTTGGCAATTAGATCAGCATCGGTTGTCAAGCAGTGCCAGGGGGCCAAACACAGACACACAAGCACACACACACACACACATATATATAAACATATACGACGTGCTTCTTTCAATTTCCGTCTACCAAATCCACTCACAAAGCTTTGGTCGGCCCAAGGCTATAGTAGAATACACTTGCCCAAGATTCCACGCAGTGGGACTGAACCCGGAACCATGTGGTTGGTAAGCAAGCTACTTACTACACAGCCACTCCTGCGCCTTACTGACCAATACATGCATATAAATATAATTTTATATAGACGTAATTATGCATTTAACTTTAGAGCGTCTGAAATTGCGGATTACTTTGCAGCACTTGGCCGGAGGCTTCAAGCGATGTGGGTTCCAGTCAGCCTCATGGCGGTTTGTTGATAATTTCTTCCGCTTTGTACAGTGCTTTTAAGGTTTAATTAGTAGCAAATAAGCAAAGTTATAATCTAATCGCATAAACGCAAGTCTTTTAATTGATATTCTTCATAGACTTATATACACCTCTATCATACATACATATACACACAGATATATACATACATACACATATAGAACATGTACATATACATAAACACACACACACACACACACACACACACACATAATATTATTAGGGATAAAAATCCAAATTTACAGGTAAAAACTCAATTAAATTCAATTTATCAAAAATTAAAATTAAACTAAGCTTGACAATATAAAATATATGTATTCTATATGTGACAGTGGATTTTCATCGATGAGTTCATGAACCTTGGTTCTTTTCCCTAAAACATATATATATA
>NC_068988.1:20163437-20164567 GCF_001194135.2 Octopus bimaculoides | reverse complement strand
ACATCTCCCCCAGCTGGCTTATCGACACACGACTGTGTCCTGTTTGCCAAGGGAGTTATCCCTCTCACCTCGACCAGCAGCACGAACGTATCCGGATTTCAGGGTTATTTCCCTTCGTCGGCGTTCGACAGCTGATGACCTTGGTGAGAGAGACAAAAACCTGGCAAACCTTATATCTTCTTTTCCAGTGAAATTCTTCACTGATATTGAAAAGGTGAAAACAAGCAATGTTAATTCTCTAAATGAAGTATTAACAGTAACTGCACGATAAAGTGTAGTATATTGCCACTTAAGTGTGGCTGACCCCTATGTATATATATGTATATATATATCTTACTGTTTCATTTTATATATGTAAATAAAAGAGAAAATGATGAAAGAAATGTATTATCCAATGATATACTTCAAAATGTAAAGAATTAAGCAGAGTAACTTTTATGTCAGGAACATGTTCATAATTTAGAAATGGATGAATGACGTTTCAGATTTAAAAAGATTTGTGTTTATAACTGAATATAGAGGAGAGCTTGAGCAGGAAACACAGACTGAGAGAGAAACATAAAAGTAGGAGATACGGTCGCAGACAATTAGAAAAAGATGGCCAAAAATAAAAAAAAGAGAGAAAATGAAGGCAAATACTGAGAAGGCTGGATAGATATATATTGCGAACGGAGATACAGTGAAAGCAAAAAGACTGAGCCAAAAATGTAAGACAAAACTGAAATAAATACATGAAGGAATTCACAGACACATAGGCGCATGCATCTGTTTAATTTTTTTTTTCAGCCGGAAACGGAAGTTGATTCGGCCAAGCAAATCAAGAATCAAACATAGTATGTGAAAGAGGAAACACGAACAGTCAATATTTCATCATTTGTAAAGTAGATATATAACTGTATATATTAAATATAGTACACTTTTACGTGACCCTGGTTAATGTGATATTTTTGTACTTTGCTCAAAGCATGACATTGTGCGTATATACGTAGTGTATATTTATACACACGCGCATACACACATACACACGCACACAAGCTGACATATATATCTATGTACGTGTGTTAATATATGCACGTATATATATATATATATATATATATATATATATATATATATATATATATATATAT
>NC_068988.1:20162199-20162894 GCF_001194135.2 Octopus bimaculoides | reverse complement strand
ATATATATATATATATATATATATACATACACTTTCTTTTAGCAGCTCAAAAACTGCGGCTATGCTGGTGCACCGCTGTTAGGTTTCCTGCACTTCCACTAAACCTCCTCTGATACGCGCTATTTGCTGGATGAGAGAATTTTATGGTGTTGCACAATCTGGTTATGCATTTTGAAGTCGATACTGGGATGTTTGAGACTATGCAGCGTTGCCCTCTCTGTTGATTGTGTAACTTCATCACAAGGTTTTTACGAGGTCTGGTAGAATTTTCCAGATGTATATCACAGTAAATCTTTCATGGCTTTTTTTCTGGGGAGCAGAGTCTTAAATTTTTCAGCTGCTCCCAGCTTGAAACGATCTTCTATGTTTAGCCTCACTAGATTGGTTCCAGTTATGTTAAATATAGCAACTACCTGAAGCAAAGGATCACTGATGCCGTTGCCACCATTGATAAGGCTATGCTGCAGCGAATAAGGGAAGAAACTGATTACCGTCTTCATGTGCTTTGTGCAGCTAATGGTGTCCATATAGTGATGTACTCAATTAAGCAAAAAAAAAAAAAAGAAAACTTCAATATTTACTTTGCATTTTGTTATAATTTCCACAGATTTAATATTTAATTGCACTTGTAATAAATTTTCGAAATTGTAAAGAGTCTTTATGGACACTCTTTATATATATATATATATATATAT
>NC_068988.1:20160401-20160933 GCF_001194135.2 Octopus bimaculoides | reverse complement strand
ATATATATATATATATACACATGCATATATTTATTTATATATATATGAATGTATGCATACATACATACACACATCCGCGCACACAAGTCTGCCTACACGGACAGTCACACGCATATATAAGTAGGTATATACATTCGTTAGTTTTAATACATATCTGAGACAGATTTCATAACTCTGATAAAGACAGATAGCAGACTAAATTGAATATATTAGAATATGTGACGGATACATGTGGCGACGCATCATGTTGAGTTGCCAAACAATCCCCGTTGTATGTTGCCAATATGTCGGAGCGGAATACGATTGGCTACGTGATTCATTATAAACCGGGACTTCATTTACGTCTTACTTTGAGATTTGGTCACTAAGCACCTATATGTGCACATATGCACATATGTCCGCGTGCACACATTCATAAACATTAATTACTACTATATGAATAAAGTGGATTATGTGTAACGTTGTATTCAGCATTATATATTTATGTATGTACGTGTGTGTGTGTGTGTGTGTGTGTGTGTGTGTGTGTGTG
>NC_068988.1:20158148-20160206 GCF_001194135.2 Octopus bimaculoides | reverse complement strand
AGAGAGAGAGAGAGAGAGAGAGAGAGAGAGAGAGAGAGAGAGAAATAGAGAGAGATAGAGAGAGAGAGAGAGAGAGAGAAAGGGAGAGAAAGAAATAAACAAAATGAGAGACAGTTCGATAGCTACAAAGATCGATGGATAAATATAATTAAATATACATAAGGCGCAGGAGTGGCTGTGTGGTAAGTAGCTTGCTTACCAACCACATGGTTCTGGGTTCAGTCCCACTGCATGGCACCTTCGGCAAGTGTCTTCTACTATAGCCTCGGGCCGACCAAAGCCTTGTGAGTGGATTTGGTAGACGGAAACTGAAAGAAGCCCGTTCGCTACACAAACACATATGTATATATTTAGGCGTGTGCGCGCGTATGTGTATGTGTGAGGTGAGTGTGTGTATGTGTGAGAGAGAGAGAGAAAGAGAGAGAGTGTATTTCTGTGCGTCTGTCAGTTGGTACTCCTTACTGCTTGACAAGCTTTCTGGGTTTGTATTTACGTTCGCATGCCCTAATGGTTTGGCAAAGGAGACCGTTAAAATATGTACCAGATTTTTCAAAATTATATGTATGTGTGTGTATATGTTTGTGTCTGTGTTTGTCTCCCCAGCTTCGCCTGACGACCGATGTTGGTGTGTTTGCGTCCCCGTAACTTAGCGGTTCGGCAATAAGAGCCCGATAGAATAAATACTAGGCTTACAAAGAATAAGTCCTGGGGTCGAATTTCTCGACTACAAAGGCGGTGCTCCAGCATGGCCGCTGTCAAATGACTGAAAGAAGTAAAAGAATAATGAAGAAATGTATTTATCCACCGTATATCATTTCGCTATTCACCTTACAGTCTATATTTTGCAGATAGATGTACCTTGCAAGTATTAGTAATACTACATATTTAGTATCAACAGTGTTCAAGGTACAGGACCCTATTTTCCTATGTTCCTAATTAAGCCTTGCATTTATTGTTAGTGCTCCAGCTAGACGTACAGAAACGGATTTTCTACTCATGTACTCTCCTGGTCATCCTGGACAACGACGGAGGAACATGTTTGTTACATTCACTTGCCGAGAAACACCCAGCGTCCTAGGGCGAGTGAAGGATAAAATATGTTATAGTATGACTGAAAGCTTGGGGAGGGTAAGTGGCAGGAACAATAGTGAAATATCTTCATGTAATATTAAAACAAACCTTTAAATTGATAGGGGGTTTTGTATGGATGTGAGAAGTAACTGTCAGCAGAATGTTTTGCTTTTCACTGACAGGTTGTTCTCCTGCGATGTTAATCTAGACCTTACTGACATCCCATTTTTATCATACTTAGAGCACCTACAATAGTAGAAACAGTCTAAATGCTGATGTAGACCAAGCAACTACCCATCATTGGCCGACGGTTTTCGATTACACGATCCGTCTGAAAATCACAGTGCCAGTGTATAGTTACTTTTCCATCCTTCTGCATAACTTTACTTGGTACACGCACATGCCAGTTCTCTGTCATATCATGTTGGTATTTACGGCATAAGAGCCAATGAAGATACACACACACACTTTATCGTGGGGGCGCTTGTATTATTTCTGTGCAAGGCTCTCTCATCCACTTACCAAGGGGTTACATTTTCCACCCTCTTTACACAAAGACTGCATTTCTAGGTGTCAGAAGTTTTATATATGTCATCTGCGTAAGTGTGAAAAACACCATTGTCCTAAGTATTACATTCCATAGAAGTAAAATAATTGGCACAATGTGAACTAAAATTTACTGTTGTTGTTGGCACTCCGTCGCTTACGACGACGAGGGTTTTAGTTGATCTGATCAACGGAACAGCCTGCTCGTGAAATTAACGTGCAAGTGGCTGAGCACTCCACAAACACGTGTACCTTTAACGTAGTTCTCGGGGATATTCAGCTTGACACAGAGTGTGACAAGGCTGACCCTTTGAATTACAGGAACAACAGAAACAGGAAGTAAGAGTGAGAGAAAGTTGTGGTGAAAGAGTACAGCAGGGTTCGCCACCATCCCCTGCCGGAGCCTCGTGGAGCTTTAGGTGTTTTCGCTCAATAAACACT
>NC_068988.1:20157073-20157579 GCF_001194135.2 Octopus bimaculoides | reverse complement strand
TATATATATATGCGTGTATGTGTGCGATTGGATGTGCGCGTGCGGGGGTGTATGTCTGTGTGATCGATAGATATTCATATCTTCATGTATATATACTCATATATATGTATATATATCTTCTTCACTAAATTATTCTTTATACCTCTGATTTGGTTAAAGATGGTGCGATAATGAGAATTTGAGAGTATTCACTTACGTGCCAGGGATATTTGTGGCGCCACACGTTGCGGTGTTGGGAAATTGACTCTGGTGTGCGCTGCCAATGTGTCGGTGAGGCGTATATTTATCTATGTGACTCATTGGAAATTGGGTCTATAATAGATATAACACTAAAATGTTTGGTCCCATTTCCTCCATATATACACAAATGAATTCATGTAAATATAAGCTTATGTGTCTTTGCACGCACACATACACACACACAGAGAAACACATGCAAACACACAGAAACACACACACATACACCTACACACACACACACACACACACACACACACACATATATA
>NC_068988.1:20155931-20156799 GCF_001194135.2 Octopus bimaculoides | reverse complement strand
CTGAGCACTCCACAGACACGTGTACCCTTAACGTAGTTCTCGGGAAGATTCAGCGTGGCACAGTGTGACAAGGCTGGCCCTTTGAATTACAGGTACAACAGAAACAGGAATAAAGAGAGAAAGTTGTGGTGGAAGAGTACAGCAGGGTTCGCCACCATCCCCTGCCGGAGCCTCGTGGAGCTTTAGCTGTTTTCGCTCAATAAACACTCACAACGCCCTGTCTGGGAATGGAAAGCGCGATCCTATGACCGCGAGTCCGCTGTCCTAACCACTAGGCCATTGCGTCTCCACTCTTTATAATTTACAAATGCTGAAAGCGAGAAAGTAGACTGACAGAAGTCAATAAATTAAATCACAGAGTTTAATCACTTCCGTACTATTCTGACCAAGCACACACGTGTTGCTTCGGACTAAACTCGATGTGTATGTATTTGTGATATATACGCATCGAATACGCAGTTTTGCATGTGTTTTGTCTATAGGTATGTGTAAATATTTCATATATGTCTCTCAGTATGTTTTGATGATGAAGGAAAAGTTATCATACCAATCCAGAAATTGGCTACTGCAAAACACTCTGAATTATGTTATGATTTTCTGTAAGTCTACTTACTTGCTTTCAACGTGTGGAACGTATAAAGTGATCATTTGGAGTGGTTAGACGGATTTAGTGTGTATCTTCAACATATAGGTACAGAAGCCGTTGCGCCCTTAATTATAATTGTATTTTATACTATTATAAATCTCTATATATTAACTTACCTAAATTGGTCTATTGTGTACGTTAGCCACTGAAAAAAATTTCAATATATTTCAATATATTTTATCCTTTAATTATATTCATGTATATATATATATATATATATAT
>NC_068988.1:20152938-20155289 GCF_001194135.2 Octopus bimaculoides | reverse complement strand
TTCCTTTGAATCTTCAATAAAAATGCTGGTAGGCCAGCTTCTTAGATGTATATTATTTACTAAAATTACAATAATCTAGTTATAACTACCTCTCCTAGAAACGTGTCAACCTTCTGGAATCCATTTCGTATATATGCTTCTGTACACATGTGTGTGTGTGTGTGTATTTTGTAGGTAATACAGTTATTGCAAACAAGGATATATAAGGTGTTCTGACCATTATTCAGTTATGTAATACCGTTGCCATGTAAGCAAATACACATTGCATGATAAGTGATGCAAAACAAAGAAATAAAATGAAACAATGTAAGGAAAACACGAAATAAAATGCTACAGAAGAACTAGAAAAAAAGAAAATGAAAAACGAAGAAATAATAAACATTATTATCTCTTCGTTTTGTATCTTTCTTTTCTGAACACAACCCAAAAAAAAAATCAATGAATATATAATTACAATTGTAAACGATTGTACAAATAGCAATGGTAATAGATATCAAGTTATCTATGAATAATGGTTAAATATTTATATATCAGGGTCACACGTAAGTAATATAATGAATTGAAGAAAAATAGTTTACTGCGATAATGGGTGCTTGACTGGTTGGCATTCCGTCGGTTACTACGACGAGGGTTCCAGTCAATCCGATCAACGGAACAGCCTGCTCGTGAAATTAACGTGCAAGTGGCTGAGCACTCCACACACACGTGTACCCTTAACGTAGTTCTCGGGGGGAAATTCAGCGTGACACAGAGTGTGACAAGGCTGGCCCTTTGAAATACAGGCACAACAGAAACAGGAAGTAAGAGTGAGAGAAAGTTGTGATGAAAGAGTACAGCAGGGTTCGCCACAACCCCCTGCCGGAGCCTCGTGGAGCTTTAGGTATTTTCCCTCAATAAACACTCACAACGCCCGGTCTGGGAATGGAAACCGCGATCTTATGACCGCGAGTCCGCTGCCCTAACCACTGGGCCATTGCGCATCCACGATAATGGGTGCAATAAGTAGGCAAATATTGCTAGTAATGCTTAAAACATGAAAATATCAATCAAATTGAATAAATCAATTTAGATTAGTTAACCAAGTAAAAGAAAAAAAAAAAGAAAAATGTAAAGCCTAAGTAGATGATTGAGAATTGTTGTCGTTAATTTCAACTAGGCTCAACCATAGCTGTCTTGTTAAGAAGCTCGCTTTCCGGACTGAGTCCAAGTATTTGGGATCTAGGGGAAGAGACGTGTACCAATGACATCCACGTGGAAGCCCGTTCGCTACACAAACACATATGTATATATTTAGGCGTGTGCGCGCGTATGTGTATGTGTGAGGTGTGTGTGTGTATGTGTGTGAGAGAGAGAGAGAGAGAGAGAGAGAGAGAGAGAGAGAGAGAGAGAGAGAGAGAAAGAGAGAGAGTATATTTCTGTGCGTCTGTCAGTTGGTACTCCTTACCGTTTGACAAGCTTTCTGGGTTTGTATTTACGTTCGCATGCCCTAATGGTTTGGCAAAGGAGACCGTTAAAATATGTACCAGATTTTGCAAAATTATATGTATAGAGCTGTATATGTACGACGAAACCTTTCATGGTGATGCTCCGGCATAGTGGTAGTTCAATCAGTGAAATAAGTGATGCAAAGAAAATGAATAATGAAAAAAGAACAAGAATAAAGTAAAAGAATAGAGAGTACAACAGTCATGTTTTGATCCTATAAGACCTCATCGGTGGAGTTATTGGATTCTTGTATTTTCCACTTGGGCAGAGCTATGCTTTATTACTGTTGCTTTTCTTCACTCGATCTCTAGCAAGGATTTGTGCGTTGTTACTGTTTCAGCTAAGGAAATCCTAAAAGTTTTGCCAGTTACTAGCATAATGATAAAGTATTTAAATCGAAAATTGGGAGCTCTATAATTTCTGTGTTCCGTTCAGTTAAGAGTAGTTGGCAGCATGATAAATTCTTGGCCACCCAGTCACTTATATTCTGTCGGTGTGTTTTACTTTAAATAAGTCTTGATAATTTTTTGTCACTTGCCCACTTACGTAATCGCATCTGGTCTAGGCTAGCGGTGGTCGCCCTTGAGCATGTACTTTGGCTGAGAACCTTCTTCGGCTCTCTCTATATGACCTTGTGGGGGTGGTATGACTCCCCTGTCGCCATTAAATAGATTACTGGATCTTCAACTACGATTACTATACTCGGGATAAATGCCGGACTGATTTCCTGTTGTCTTATCCAGCTACAAATACACACAATGATAAATACACACGCTCCATGTAACATTCGCTATACTTCCATAAACACACAAATCACAATACACTCCCACACAAGTCTCAACATACGAAACAAAACAGCAATATCA
>NC_068988.1:20150836-20152623 GCF_001194135.2 Octopus bimaculoides | reverse complement strand
ATACTCACAGAACGAAGCTTATCAACGCGAACTATATAGATCGAAGCATATAAACACAGAAAGAAGCACATGTTCACACGCATACATACTGCACACATACATAGATACTTACATATCGTACTTTTCAGTTTATATATAAACTAGTCAATAAATATTTGAATCACAATACTCAGACGTGCTAAAGCAAACATATACATTAATACACATTAATATGAAACTTATACACGTGCTCCATATTAAGTCCATGCATAATTTGCACACATGTCACTTGCCAATTTGCATAATAAATTTGCTCAATCGCTCCAATAACCTCACCATAGAACACATACATACGCCTTAAAACAGCACACGCATTAATTAGAAGACCGGGAGCATGCAGCCCTGTTGCTTTTGTATGTACCATTTGTTTTCCTCTTCATTATGCTGCTGTTTTTACGCCTGTATGCTGTTTGCGTGTATACATATAAGGTAATACCAAAAGCATAAAATGCCTGCACAAAACATGAACTCACAGATCAAATATATATTTATATACACTTGGATACTTTGTACAAAAAAAAACAAAACGATATATAGATCTGGACAATACAAATTTATATATACAAATTTTATACACAACCACGGACAAAGAAAACTTTCGAAAATCGTCTCAAAATTACAGCAAACATACTTTTAGTCTCCCGAATAAAGGCCTTTCCTCCGTACATCCCAAATTTCCGGAATATAATGATATTTCATCTCTTAATCCCGAAATTGAAAAAAAATGAACAAGAAACAAAACCGAAGATATTTTCCCCTACATTTACGACATTCGCTGAACTAAATATCTAAAAAGACACTTTAGAGAATTGGAATTGTCACATAAGAAGATAAAATATTTAGAAAACATATTTATCAAAATATTGAAGAATAAGCTACAAGACATAAATTTTTCATTATATTGATTGGCAGTCTGTTAATTTTCTTATCAGTATCCGGAGAAAGATTGCACCGGTTTTCCCCATGTGTAATATGTACATAACATTACATTAGTATTCATTGATGTTTGAAAAACAGATATTTTTATTTAACATCTTTTACTCGAGAGAATAGATTTCTTGAATTCTATATCTTTTAGAGTTTTTGCTAATGGTTTTCGGGGAAAATTATAAAAATGAAATGTATGTTTCTACGTATGTATATACGTATATTCCACACTAATGTAGATATATATGCATAAAGCCCACACAAAAAGACACATGGACACACACACACACATACATATGTATATGTGTGTACATATATATATATATATATATATATATATATATATATACACATATCTATATACATATATACACATATACATGTATATACACATATACACATATGTATATATATATATATATATATATATATATATATATATATATATATATGTATGTGTGTATGCAAATGTGTGTGCTTGTATGTATATTATAAACAATATATTTTGCACGAGAACGTGTATCGTTGTGAATGTCTTCCTCTACGTATGTGTAGATGAGTGTTTCTGTGTTAGTGTATGTACATGAGTTTGTGTGTGTGTGTCTGTGCATGCAGTTGTGTGAGTGCATATGCGTTTTCACTTGTATATTTTATTTTTACAGAAACTGTACTTCGAGTTCAGAGTTATACTGGTATCGGGAGTTTGTATTTATTAGCATAACTGAATCTGTACACAGTTCTGTATGCATACAAATGTATGCATAGGCATCTGCATAAAGACAATTTTATATATATATATATATATATATATATATATATAT
>NC_068988.1:20147674-20150060 GCF_001194135.2 Octopus bimaculoides | reverse complement strand
ATATATATATATATATATATATATACATATATATATAAGTTAGGATTGTTTAAACATTCAAGTAATAGGCTAGAAGTGTTTAAGCAACTAAAGGATAATTAAATCTGAAGGCGCTCCTGGAGATTACCAGTGTGGGTACCGTCTTTGTTAGAAGGTACCAAGAGGCAGGTAATTTATCGTGTAAACCGTAGTTTACAAGTATAATCATGTAGAGAATGATTATACTTTTAATCTTATACTTATAACCGCGAAACTTGTCTCTGGACGTTGGTCTTGCTGGGTAGAGCTATTTATCTCCCCTGTTTGAAAACTTAAAGTCACAGAACGCTTGTGTCGCGTAGCCAACTAGAAACAGTTTTTCTTGGGACTAAATAACAGTAACATTCTTCCTATACGTGTTTGTGTATGTGTGAACAAATGAATATGTGTGTGAAAAATTGAATGTGTGTGTTTGTGTATGTGTCTGTTCATATATGCATTGATGTATCTGATATGAATCGCTTATGAATTTGCGTTCATAAGGCCAATGTTAGCCTGTCTTCAAAATCACAAATTATATGGCATGAAGCTTCTCAGTTGGTATTAAAATCGCAACCAGAGGATTATAAAAGAAATCTATAAAAATCATTTCTCTTACCAGATATATTTTATTGTATATTGACATAGCAATTGTGTTTTGGCAGGTTTTACTTGTCTTTGTTACATCATATAAATGTTAAGGATGGGTAAATGCAGCGTAGTGTCTGTTACATTGTATTAAGACTTGGAATTTCTAGTTTTACCAGTTGTATAATTGTACATTATTATTAGCACTGCTAATGATGTCATCGAACAAAAAAGTTAACACAATGTACGTTTCTCTCTGTCTCTGTGTGTGTGTCTCTCACTCTCTATATCTATCTATCTATCTATCTATCTATCTATCTATCTATCTATCTATCTATCTATCTATCCATCCATCTATTTGTCAATATATTCATCTATTTGTCAACAAGCGCAGGAGTGGCTGTGTGGTAAGTAGCTTCCTTACCAACTACATGGTTCCGGGTTCAGTCCCACTTCCTGGCATCTTGGGCAAGTGTCTTCTACTATAGCCTCGGGCTGACCAAAGCCTTGTGAGTGGATTTGCTAGACGGAAACTGAAAGAAGCCCGTCGTATATATGTATATATATATATATGCGTGTGTGTTTGTGTTTGTGTGTTTGTGTGTCTGTGTTTGTCCTCCTAGCATTGCTTGACAACCGATGCTGGTGTGCTTATGTCCCCGTCACTTAGCGGTTCGGCAAAAGAGACCGATAGAATAAGTACTAGGCTTACAAAGAATAAGTCCCGGTGTCGATTTGCTCGTCTAAAGGCGGTGCTCCAGCATGGCCACAGTCAAATGACTGAAACAAGTAAAGGAGTAAAAGAGTATTAGTATCTGTGCACCTGTGCGTGCGTGAGAGTGTGTGCGTGGTGGTACATATACGGGTTCATTACTAAAATATGAAATTAACCTAGATATACAATTGAAATTCGGTCGAAAGAAGTACGCAAAACTAGTATTATATTACACTTTTAAGACGGTAGCTACCGATCATACAGCACGGAGATCAGGTTCAGTTATGTATCAATATTGTAGATTAGAAAATGCAAGAGCTGGAAGAATCGTTAATAATGCTGGACGAAATGCTTAGTGGTATTTCGTCTGTCTTTACGTTCTGAGTTCAAATTCCACCGAGGTTGACTATGCCTTTCATCCTTTCGAGGGCGATAAATTACGTACCAATTACGCACTGGGGTCGATCTGATCGACTGGCCCCCTCCCCCAAAATTTCGGGCCTTGTGCCTAGAATAGAAAAGAATATTGTAGATGGAAAACGGCGGCGAGCTGGCAGAAACATTAGCACGCCAGGCGAAATGCTTAGCGTAATTTCGACTGTCTTTACGTTCTGAGTTCAAATTCCGCCGAGGTCGGCTTTGCCTCCCATCCTTTAGAGGTCGATAAATTAAGTACCAGTTGCATACTAGGGTTGGTCGAATCGACTGTCCACTTCCCCAAATTTTTAGGCTTTGTGGCAAGAGTAGAAAAGAATACCTGGTGATTATTTTTTTAAACATGATACGTTTATATTGGTAAACTCAAAGAACTACAGTCAGCGGAAATCACTTCAGTATATTATTCATAATTATTCTATTTATTTGAAAATCACGGAAACCATTTCAGACAAATATCTGCCAATATTAATTTGAGAAACAGCACATACGTTCGAATTTTTCTAGAGACAAATGTATGGAATATAAATAGCATGTTAGTCACGACTAAAATTCTTTTGCACGTAACTTTGCTTGATCGGTTTATAACAAAAATTCCTTATATATATATATATATATATATATATATAT
>NC_068988.1:20136326-20147002 GCF_001194135.2 Octopus bimaculoides | reverse complement strand
TTTAGAGTCAGGATTTGACTGCTATTTTTCAGCGTGGTGGTATCTCTACCTGTATATATAGGTGCATATCTGGGTACAGGACGTTGCAAACAAAATGTAGACAAAAAAAATAACAACAACTAGAGTACAGAAAACACACAGGCCACATAGAGAACATTTTCCTTCATATATATATATATATATATATATATATATATATATATATACGCTATAAGATCAAGTCATATACAATGTACACGTTTCCTCGATGTAACTAGCTAATTATTTGAGCACTCACTGGAGACATGTTATATGATTTGCTCATATTAAGACATCATCAGTCAAACACAGTTTTCACATTTGTCCGTATAATATTCTATTAATCTCTTAGTTACTTGAACACACAGAGAAAATGTTTGCCACTTCCCAATACATCCATGCATTAGAAATGTTAACACTAACTTATCCACTAATTTACAAAACATATGTAGTGTTTCAGTAATTTGTCCTCAAATTAATTTTAGTGTACTGCAAAGAAACAAAAGAAGTTTAACAAGGCCGGAATTAAATTTGATTTCATGAGGTTAGCCGACTGGAATTCAGAAATAATCGCTATGAATTGCAAGCAGAATGTGATAAGAAAAAGACCAAACATGTTCAAAATGGACTCTGAATAGTGAGGCATTGTAATGTGTAAGGATTCTTAATATTGTCTTAATATTCTTAATATCAGTCGCTGTGTCTCTCTAGTAAATAATTCATTCAAATTTTGGTAAAGGGCCAGAAATTTTAGAGGTAGGAGGAATGTTTCTTACATGAACCCTTAATACTTAATTGGTACTTCATTTCATTGACCCCAAAAGAATGACACGTAAATTTAAACTTGGTGGGGTTTTAAACTCAGAATTTAAGGAGCCAGAAAAAATACCGCGAACAAGTTTTATCCGACATACTAACGATTCTTCCAGATCGTCACTCCTGGTTTCCGATTTAGGCACAGGGCCTGTAATGTTGAGGCAAGAGTGTTAGTCGATACCATTGATCATGTACTTGAGTGTAATCTATTTACTCGGCACTGGAAAGATTAACTATGAAGTTCACATCCAAGTTGTTTCAATTCAGATGCTAAAGAACCTTAAAGAAATATCGCAAGTATGTTTAGGGCGATTCTGCCTATCACACTGCCTTTCTCTCTATTCAATAACACCGTGTAACAAATTTCTTCTTTATTTATTTAATCAGCAAGTGCTACTTCCGATTTGCTTCTGTCTAAAAATCAATGGAAATAATTATCATTCCCTTCAAAAGTTGCTTTTCTGACCTGGACATCAACGTTTTTTGAATGACATATTTTCTATTACCTTTCAAACAGATTCTGCACTATGTTGCTGAAGCAGAAATATCGTTATAGAAAGTATTGTGGTCAATAAAACATATTTGCATGTCGATAGTTTGACCTTAACCACTTGAACATGTCCCATAGGTAGTAACAATATATGCATCTCTGATCATGAGGAGGAGTTGTTGGGGAGCATCATAGCCATGTGTTAAGAGGGAATATTTGGAGTTTGAATAAATCTAACAAAAGTAAAGATGGAAGGAATACCAGACATTTTTCATACTTTCCAGTGTTAAGTAAAAATTGACGTGATAAAAAATATAGAGAGTGTGTCAGAAAAAGGTAGAGTCTGTGGAACTTGGAATGAGACAGTTGCACATCGTTCGATTGTTGGTCAAAAAGCTTTTTGTCCATTTCGACAGACTACACTGCAAATATACATCGCTCCGATCTCACTATTGTTTTCTTATCTTTTCAGGGTCACTTACATGTAGGAACAATCAACGGTGGGGTATTGTAGGAATTTCAGATTGTTGGATATTGAGGGCGTTACCCGAAGCTCTTTGCATTCTGAGATTTTACGTCTAAGAACACGAATAGATGGTAGTGACTTTAAGGGGATTCTATGTTTTCCAGTCATTCTTATCAGACCGTTGGTTTGCGAATTATTCCTTCCATAACTACCACTAGTCTCGATGCCCTGAAAATATAGAAGGTCATGGGTGCTGCCTTACTCTACCCCACCGTTGATTGTAAAAGGAGATAACAAATAAAATTTCAACGTTTCGAAGCGTAGTCCTTTAATAGAAGAATTAAATCAATAGAGGGAATTTGAAATTTGCATTATGCACCAGTGTAATTTCAAGTCCCAATGTTCAAAGCAAAACACAGAATAGTACAAGAATTAATTCTATCACAGGCTTAAGGGTAGAGATTTGGGAGGAAATGGTACTGTTGATTAAATCGATACTTGACTGATACTGTATTTTATTAAACCGAAATGATGAAAGGTAAAGTTAACTTCGGCCTGATTGAAAATCCTAGTGTAATGAACCGTCACTAAATATCTCAATGTATTTTATCTGGCGAGCTTTCGTGACGGCCACTAATGATATCGACATATAAAATACGTATTGATTTCTGATGAAGGCACGGTGCCAGATATTAGTGGCGTTAGTGTTAGTTTTGATTGTGAAGGAAAAAGTACTGTTTATGATGATATTTGTAGTAGTAATGATCGTATTAATGATGGTTACGATCTCTCCCGCCACGCAAAGTTTGTAAAATTATGCATGAATAAATTTTAGTGCAGACTATATTTGATTAGTATTTGCCTAGTACTTTATATTGTCGAAGTTGGACAGATGCACAATAAACTTGAGCATAACTCAATGTGAGGTCACACCAGAGAACAAAAACATGTAAATAAATATATAATTTGTTTCTGCTTTTCACGATTACGAGAAATGCATAAATATAGATATTTATTTTGTTGCATTTTTTTTTTACAACCAGCAGATAACAATTGTCTATTTCCAACACGAGAACGGGTACTTTATAGTATTCACCCGTTGGATGTTGTACGGTAGCGACTGTTAGAACAACCAACGAAAAACTATAATAATACTTTTGTATTGTTTAGACATCAAAGAGAAAATTAACTCTTCATACATAATGCAACTTGAACCATCTACAAAGGCAATAAGAGTAAAAGTTTTGAACGTATAAATATGAGTCTGCGATAGTTGTACATACACACATACATACATACATACATACATACATATACTGTTGGCATGGCTATTATTGTATTCATTTGATACACACACACACACACACACACACACACACACACACACACACACACACACATATATATATATATATATATATATATATATATATATATATATATATGCTGCGTGTGCATGAATAATACATACATAAATGCACGTGTATATATATATATCATATATATGTATATATATATATATGGTACACAAACACACACATATGCACACAACATTCGTATATGTAGGCGCAGGCATGGATCTGTGGTTAAGAGGATTGTTGTGCAACCATGCGGTTTCTGGTTCAGTTTACACGATGGCATCTTGGAAGGTGCTTTTTATTACCGCCCCTTGTTAATAAATTTGTTAGACGAAAACTGTGGCAGCCGCCCATGTATAGACAGAACAAGAGAAAGCAAGTGCGGTGGAGTGTCGCTGAAGTGGTCACAGGATATGTAACAAAAGATTTCCCGACAATGGACATAAAATAAGAACAATAATAAATCTGGAGTGAAGAACGAATATATAGTCCGTGTGTTCATTTGGTAAAAAAGAAATGACCGACCCGAAATTTAACAATATTTACCAGTGTTTCTGTGAGAGAATTGTAAAAACATACAACAAAGTATTCTTTCTTCATTGTTACTTTTAGACAAATTTGTTCGAACATATTCTAAAGATGTCCTTTTCAACGCTACTTATCTTTATTACAATGAAGCGTTTCTCAAATATATCTTTTGTGATAATTATGCAACATATTATCCTTAGATTTATATTATAAAGTGTTAGATTTGGCTAAGATATTACGTTATGATCTAAATTTTATTTCAAATTCTGCCGTTGAGGACCTAAATATAATTTCTTGAAATTCATTGTCGAATGACTTATAATTTATTTACAGACGATCAGAGTTGGTAACCTAAATTTCCTGTACAAATTAGCATACCGAATACTGCTTTTAAATAAAGAATGACATTCCAATGTAACACCGAGGAGGTGAAAACTCTAAAGAGACACGGGTTGTACTAGTAGCTTGTAGGTACTTATTTTGAATTTAGTGGAGCAACGTGGAATGATATGCGTCTCAAAGACACAACGCACCATGCAATCGAACCCACTAGCTTATGATTGCGTGTCTAACACACTAAATGCATAGCTACGCTCATACCTTCATGCAAACTTTTGCATATATATACCGATACATGTATGTTTATATGTGTCATGCCTTTCACAGTCTCATCAAGGAAAAAGAAATTTCTGGTTTGTCATTACTAGTATTATTATTTGTACCATTTTAATGATGCGAACTTGTTCGGTAAGCTGGTGCATTTCTTTTCAAAAATTCTAGCCTGCTGGTGTGATTGTTTCTCTGTAATATTTGAGAATACTGGTTATTTTTTAATATATATATTTTTTCTTAGTCTCTTAATGTCTATCAAAGAATTTTTTTAACCATTCCATAGAACTGGTATAGGTCTTGGTTCATTTCGAAATATCACAGGAATTTTTCACAATAGTCCCGATATCTGCAATAGCTCACTCTGTGTTCTTGTCTCACCAAGGTGAATGAAGTTTTCTTTGTTTTTATATTTTGTGCATTTATTTAATTTCGCTGTTCTATTAATTCAATGATCTTTACAAAACAGTTCAGTTCTTTCCATTTATATGACGACAACCAGCTTCTGCATTTTGTTTATTCATTTTTTTTTTTACAGTCAGGCTTGAATTTATGGAAAACTTTATTGGAAATAGTATTCATTATTCGGGAGAATGGACAAGCCCCTATGCTAACGTGTCTTTATTCGACTCCATCATGTATGTATGAATGAATGAATGGATGTACTTTTGGATATATATATATATATATGTTTGCATTCATATGTGTAGGTATGCATCTATGTATGTATGTATGCATGTATGTATGTAAGTATGTATGTATATACGTACGTATCTATGTATATATTAGGTCATGAAGTATGAAATTTGTAGTAAAGAAAAAATGTTTGTTAATGTTTTATAAATACAAGGAATAGTTTTATTCATCAAAGTATGCACCCATATTGTCAATACATTTTTGCCATTTCAGCGGTAGCTTGTCCAGCCCGGAACTGTAAAAGCCTGGCAATCTAGAGTCAATAAAATCTTGGAAGGCCTGTTTTACAGCAACGTGGGAATTAAATTTTTCCCTATCAAAAAGATATCCAAATTCCGGAATAAGTGGTAATAGTAGTCAGAGGGGCAAGATCAAGTGAGTATGGTGGATGATGGAGAACGTCCAACTCCAACTCCAGTAGTTTCGCCAATGTCAGTTTTTGTCAATGAAACTTGTTCTCACTGTAGCAAAAGAGGAGTCTTGGTACTTCATTACACTAAAATTTAAAAAGTGCCCCCGAGAAATATTGAGATGTTTCGTATAATTTTATACTTGATAGGCTCCTTCAAATAACAGCAGACATCAGGATTCTAAACAGATATAGAAATTTGAGTGAAAATAAACCATTGATAAATCTACTAAAAATAAATGTACTGAAAATATTCATGTTGTCATCTTCCGCATGAAGATCATGCAGCTAAATGCTGGATGCCATAATGTAGGTGGAAAAATGAAAATGATTCCTTATCAATTGAAATTACAAACGAACGAACAAGAAATGCTATTGTCGTTAATATAAATTAATGTTTAAATAAGAAACTCTAATTTATATATGCTACTTTGTGCTCACCACATTTAGTATAGTAACCAGTTTATAAAAATAGGACTTTTGCACAGAGGGCGTGCATGGTAAATTTTTAGATCTTAGAATCTTAATTTGCATAATCAATAAATTTACTTTCCACAAAATACCTTATCTTTTGTTTGTTCTGCGATATTTGCATATGTTGGTTGTGAAATTTCAGGTTGAAGAGTATTTATAAAGTCTGGAACATGTCGGAAGTTAACTCGACTGCTTTCAAAAATAATACTCATTCATTCTCCTTTATATCACCATTTAATTTCGTTAAACTGAACTTTCGTGTTTTTCACAGTTGGTTCATTTGAGATTAATTTTCTGGAACGAATAATGTTTCTCAGATGTATTTGGAAGTAATTGGAATGTTCTCTCTGCTTACTTCCACTCGCATATTTTCATGCCTACATACATTAATACATACTCATATGTATGCATGCATGTAAGCATGCGTATATGTGTGCATGTGTATATGTGTGTATCTTTCAGCAAACAAAAATGGGAATATAATATACAATTGAACTGAAAATAGTCAAGGAGTAATTGATTCAGTAAAGCTCTCCATATCAAAGAATATCTCAAGAGAATATATTGTTTGAATTCCAGAACTAACGTCGCTTAATTTTCTAAGCTGTTCTTTCTATTTCATACCAAATATCAAGACAAATAATTATGCATGTAACATCAGTATATGCCTATTGATCTATTTATATAAGTATTGATTGATATTTATCGGTATACTTTTCATAATCGTACATTGTTATTCATATGGCACAACGTAGCAAAACGAATGAAGCTCAGACAACATTCAGATGTTACTCTCAGTTTCCGGGTGTTTAAAGTGGTTAAAAAAAGCGCCTTCCATATACTGTATATTCGGGCTTAATTTGACCGTTTGCCTTTCAGGATTAAAAAAACAAAAAGCAATATGCTATCCAAAAATAAAAGTATTAGAAAATTCAAAAGTGACAAAGTTTTCTCAAAGTGCATTTATTCGTGGTTTGTTAACAAGAATAGTACAATCCACCTATTGCTATAGACGAAAATCGGCCTCATACGCCTCAAGTCATTATAGCACTAAATTCGGACACAGTCCTTTATGATTGTTATGGATAGCAACTTATTTTCAAAAGTATCTTTATCTTTTAAAACATGACAAACAACCAGTGATAGTGCTTCGGGTATTTGCTTCAATTTTGTGCATTGACTTCACCCAGGTCATACCTGACGTTCGTCATTTCCCGGTTGAATAAAATGTGCTAATCCTAAGTGGTGGATTCGCAGAACTATATCATTCCAGGGCTATTGTGTTATTCCTTACGGCATTTTGCGTTCTAAGCTCGCATCCCGCCAAGGCATACTTGCCTTATAGATAGATATAACCCATTAGCCGGTTTAAAACATCCTCGTGACACCATACAATTGCAAGCATTCGGGTCAGTCCGCTACCCCTTCAACAGGCTTCGCAGAAACGTCTAACGTACCTTTGATACCTACTTTCTCCTTGACTAAAATATAAATTCAAAATTGACTAGCAAATGAAATATTGCTTCTGACCATGCAATTACTTCATTTGATCAGCTGGCATTCTCAAAAGACGCAACGAATCATATACGAGATGACACGTTATATTCATAAACACAAATGGACAGAATCTATAATATAATCCTTGATAATCTTTACGATGAACAGAATGATTAACCCGCTTTTAGCATTCAACCATAAGTCTAATGTTTTACGGTTAAACCGAGACCAAACTCCAGAAGTGACATTACATTTTACGCAATAAACCATATTGGCAAAATAGCTTCTTAAGAAGGAACTTGTTCTAGAAACGGTTGATGTTTCAACATCTCACTTGTTGCCTATTCAAATTTTAGCCTTCTGCCTAAGAATCCAGTAATAAAACATAGCCACCAGAGAGCTTCTATGTAGTCATTTTATTTACATGAAATGTCTGCCAAGTCTCCCTGAAATAACAACCGCCTGTTTTAAGTCAGAGTCGAGAAAATAGATTAAGTAATCGATTACTAAATATTGTACGAGATGCTCCTAAAAATAAAGTATGTCCGCTAAATATATGCTTTTGAAAAGTCACTGATTTTGAGAAATGCACGCAGGTTTCAAAACAGAAGAGTTTTCGACATTGAAACATATTCCAGATATAATGATATCTTTTCTTTTACTAAATTTACCTAAGGGAAATATTTATGACGAAGTTCTGCTCAGAAAATTCATATCTCAATTCAGTTTGAGTTCAAACCATTTAGATATTTCAAATTAAATTGTATCATTGGACATCTATCATTGGACATCTGTTTGGGTAATCGCAGGAAAGCAGGAATCAGCTCAGGCCATATCTTATATTTCCGTTCCCCGGAAATTAAATGGCGCTGTCCACGGAAGCACAGGTACATGAGTTTATTTATCGCAAGAGATGTTATCTGCTTCTTAATTGTTTATTATATTTCAAAGAAAGAGACTCTTCCTGTCACTTAAAATCTTTTCACGTTGGTGAAATAAATTTGATTTTAAAGAAACTGGGTATATATTTTTCTCTTATTTCTTGTTTCGAATGTAAGGTCCTAATTATTCGTTTTCAGCTGTTATTCCGAATTGGTTGAATCTCTTTTCTACAAGGTCATCAAGTGTTTATTAACCGAGATATATTTCTTTATAGTTTACATAATTATTCGTTTATACGATGTATCAATAGACTGATCAAATGTAGGACGCAGCTTGCATTATTGTCGTGATTCTTTTAGCAGCATGTGTTGTTGACGCCCACCACAAGTTTCAATATTTGCTGTGGTGTAGTGGCCTATATAACTCAATGAGTGTATGAGCATCGTCAACAGAACGCAAGCTCTAGGGCCTCACAAGCTACATGGTTCAAAAGATAGAAAGCAGACCAATATGAACCACCTCCTAAACATAAAACATCAACACACTAACCAAAAAGAAAAAAAACACTAAGTTTCAGAAACGCCGATAAGAATTCAAGCCAACACATCTAGGCAAGGACAGCCTAGATTCGTGGACAATCGACGATAATGTATGCTGCATAAGTAATTTTGCTGCTATTACATGAGACATTGAGAAGCAATAAATGAAACATTGAGCAATACATGAGACATCACATGAGACTTTGAGAAGCCTTTGCAGAATTATTCGATGTGCTATAAATACTAGCGAAATGTCTTCAAATTACATGCTATCGTCTTAATATAAGAAAGATGTTGATGGCTTCGACAAATTATTTCAATATATACGGAAACAAAATTATGTTTATGAGTGGAAGTCCATTTTAACACAGGTTGTTGGATCAGTGATTTCCAGAGATTAAATAACGAAATGAACTTTCACGTGTAAAGATCCAACCAGGAATCCATAGTCTAACAATTCACACGAATGCTTCATACACTGATTCTAAAATCAAAAACACATTGAATAATGTGATATTAGATACATTGTAGGTGAAAATAACAGCAGTTGTCAAAGGTTATAAATTGTTGCTTTATAAATCTGTTTGAGCAGAACTGTTCTGAGTTTAAATGATATCAGACAAACAACAACAACAACAACTTTATGTCGTCTGTCTTTGGCAAGTGAACTTGTAACTACTTTACAGGAGTTGAAACTAGTCTCTGCTAAATGATGAAACAAATTTCCATGATACTAAACCGTTACAAATTTTATTGCTGTACTTACTTCTATATTCATCTCGGTGCATTAAACCAGATGAAATTCAATGCTGCGTTGCACTTTGGATGTACGAAAACTTAGTAACGATTTAATCAATCCCATTCATGTAATTAACTACAGGACTCTTCATTTTCATTTGGATATAAATTATAGCTTCGTTGTTAAATGCCAATATAGATTATCACCGATGCCTCGTAAATGTACATAGTCTCTTTTGAATCTTTAATCTGCCGATATATTTATTACTGACAAACGAAAGGGAAGGTCAACGCTGAATGATGTTTGAACTATGAAACAAGCAGGATGAAAGTAAATACTGATTTATATTTAGACATGAGGTCACGTATTTATTAGGTAAGGAATGTAAGAACATTTCATTTATATGTTTTTCAAAATCGTTACTTATGTGTTTAGCCGAAATCTTATATGCATTGCGTAGAGGCATAAAGGCGCTTCGATCATTACTATTTCTCGTTGAATATCATTGATTCGATTATTGAATGTCTTTTTGTTAAGACGACAACGTGTGATAGGCGGGATCAGAGTGTAAGATTTATATTATTCATGTTTACATGTAGTATTTTGTGAACAATAGCGACGTTTGCTGTAGTCTTCCAGTGCTTCAATCATTGATTCATTGGATTTCGTAGCGAGAATAAGGAGCAAAAAAGTGTCCGTGCCCTGTGGCGGAAAGTGTACTACATGGAAAATCTAATAAAGGAATGAGCCAGCCACATATTTGGAACCATTTTTGTTCACAATCTCCTTTGCCTATGTGTGTGTACGTGTGTGTCTGTGCGTGCGTGCGTGCGTGCGTGCGTGTGTGTGTAACTCACAATACATATATATGTATAATTAAAGTAGTAGGGTAACAAATTGATATTAATATCAATTTAATACCAGGTAACTAGCACATTAAAAGAATCAGGAGATTCAGAAAAAAATATCTGAGATCTCAAAAGGATTATTGTATATGTATATATAAAAGATACCACTGCTAATGTGGTAGAAGATCACCGAATAGTTCTCAAAGAAAAAGTCTATTCGGGGATCTTCTTCTAGCACATTAGCAGTCTACTTAGTGGTCTCATATACATACATATATATACATATATATATATATATATATATATA
>NC_068988.1:20131540-20133228 GCF_001194135.2 Octopus bimaculoides | reverse complement strand
CCTGCCCATATCAGGTATGGAAGAAGCAACGTATGCTGCGGCAACAAGTAGAAACTTGTCTGCCAATGCAATGGAAATGCAAGAGATACACGTGGATAAAACAAAATTGGAGAAATACAAGAAATTATTCACGAAGCAAGGAAGTTTTCGAGCGAGCCGAGAGGAAAATTATAACATACAGAACGCACGTGGAAGGAAGTTCGGTACGGTGGAAGTGAGATTTGCGAGTGAGGAAGAGGCGAAGAGGCACTCCACTGTACCCTTAAGAACGGCTAGGTGGGCCCTTTTACCTACCTATTGTGGAAGAAGAGCTGCACGCGTGAGAATTGGACGGGCACCTCCCGAAATAGATCCGGAATGGCTGGTTACAGCCGTTATTCATAATTGCAAGGACGAAGTGGAAGTCTTGAAAATAGAAAAATCGAGAGAGATCAACTGGTGGGGGTTTGGTATAGATGCACTCGTACACGTAACCTTACCAGATCTGCACAATATAGCAGAGGAGGTGGAGCTCCCCGACGGAGCACGACTAAGAGTTGTGGTGGAGGGGAGACCTCCAATTTGTTATAAGTGTAAAAGTAGGGGACACATGCAGGCGGTGTATCCCCGCAGAGAAGTACAAGTGGAAGAAATAGAGGTCTATGAAGAGGAGATGGTGGAAGGCGTACAAGAGGTGGTGCAGAAAAAACAGGCGGAAACTGTGGAGTGCGAGAAAATTTCTCAAGAAACAGATAGAAAGGGTATGCGGACTGAATCACCGCCAAAGAACCCTAAAAAAACAGAAAGGAAAAAAAAAAGACAGAGAAGGAAATGGAAACCGAGAAAGACGAGGCTGAAAACCGAACTGAAGATACAGAGCACGAAAAAGTGAAAATAAAGGAAAAGAGGAGGAAATGGTCGAACAAGATAACAGACGAGCAGACAAGAGCATGGATGGAAGGAAAGGTAATTGGAAGAATTGATTTTAAAAATATCAAAACGGTGATTATTTACGATAAGGATTTAATATTGGAAAAGACAAATGCAAAAATAAAAGGTTTAGTAAGGGTTAAACTGGACCCTGAAACGTTTGAGGAAAACAAGAAAGCGATATTGGTGGAAGAACATGTGATGCAGAGACTGCAACAGATACACCCGGACAAGTTTCAAATAATTGGATTATACGTGGGCTACGACACCCTGCCAAGTGTAGTAACGGTAGAGGAGCTATGGCCACTTACAATTGCTAAAGAAAAAACCTGATCATTAACTGTATGAGAGAACTGTTAAATGAAACTGCGAATTTTGGGGGACTCGTAAGCTATTTCATCACCTCATTGTAAGTAATTCATCATTCATTCTTTGCACCCCACGTACTGTATTGCTTTGTCTGTCCTTGTAGTGTCTCCCTCTGTGTTAGGGCCTAAGTGCCTAATAAAGAAAGTGATGTCTGTGTGTCTTTTTTTACCCTGAAGAAGGGGTCATCACCAATTTGTGCTCTATTGTGCATTAAATACGGTGATATACCCCCGAAATGGCTATAGGTGTTCTGTGTTTGTGTTCCACCTATACTCGTAATCCACTGTAAATGAGGTTTATGGTTTGACTTTACTGATGTTACCTGCGGAATGGTGAAACTTGGATTTTACTTTGCCACACTTTGGATGTTCTGTTGCTGTTTTGTCCCGTGCGCTTCGGTATTCCTGTTT
>NC_068988.1:20126442-20130971 GCF_001194135.2 Octopus bimaculoides | reverse complement strand
TATATACCGTATTAGTCTGCAACGTTCAAACATTATGCTACTGAACAATTGGCAACTATGATAAAAGAATTTTGTTGAGTGCTTCTTGCAAAGGCATTTGAAACACCCATAATATAGCTGGTAGAGCAACCATTGCTATGTGATTCGTCGTTTTATCGCATCTCTGTAAAGAGAATACGTTTCAGCTCTAACAGGAAACATAGGTTGATTCTCATACGTTTTTTGTTCGGCGTTCTTTAGAATAATTTTATTTAAATGGTTTAGAATATTATTTTTGCATGCAAAATAACAATTTATAATTGTATTCGTAAAACAGTTTGCACTAGAAAGAAATAATACATTGGAACTCAAACGCTCACATACACACGCAAATATATGTATATGTGTAATTGTTTCATGTTTAAGCCCCTGTCAGATATAGGGTATGTCTATCACTTTGTCACTTTATATATGTATACACACACACAGATATATATATATACATACATAGGTTACATAGGTGTAGATACACAAACACACATACACACACGTATATATATATATATATATATATATATATATATATATATATAACTATATGTGTGTGTATGCACGAATATTGATTACTGGATCAATCTTTAAATTGTTTTAAATTCAAAACATGATCATATTCTGTTGATTTCCTCTCTTAATTATATTAACAAATTCTGAGGAAATAATTTTAAAAATAAAGAAAGCAAAGAGAATTATATCAAAATATCATTCTCATTTTATTGACTGCGGCGGCGTTAATGGTGATAGTGACGAAGTGGGTAGTGAATGGTACAATGTTGTAGAGATCCTTCGTTTTCGACGGAAGTATAGCTTTTGACGGCTAGTTGGCAACAGTGAACAGTATCTAATAAAAGACTGCGTGGATGGTGGGGAGAAAATTGTGCAGGAGAAATGATGAAAGAGAAGAAAAGAATTTTCCTAGAAGCAACAGCGGTTAAATTTACAATGTTATGTGTTGTGAGATTGCAATTAAAATATAATTAAACTAATTAACTAACACAATTCTTCTCAGTATTGTAATTTAAAATAAAAATATAATTACCATTTCATTGTTGCCTGCCAAAACTGATTATAATCGATGGCTGCGTTAATGTTACTTGAGAATACACATTGTCAATTTTCACTTTTTTTTTTACTTCATCTTTCTTTAACTGGTCAGGATTTTTACTTACAAAGCAACATAATAATAATATCAAAGGGATATAACTCAAATTGGTTATGATGCTCCGTGTAAAGCTTGTGGCATATAAACACACACGCGCACACACATAGATAGATGGATAGATAGATAGATAGATAGGTAGGTGTACTTACAGGTATATGTATATAATATATATGCAGTGGTTAGGAAACCTGGGTATCAGCCAGGCGGCTCGGGTTCCATTCCCGAAATGGAAACACAATTATTTTAATGGTGGTACCTCAGTATTACCGCAGCTTTAAAGATGAACTAAGTTAAAGATTTATATACATATGTATACGCGCATACATACATTCGTACATGTATACCTAATACATAAACGTAGACACACACACACACACATATATAATCATATGAATATATATACATATTTGTACTCCCACAAATGTATACACATACAGTGATCCTTCCAAATTATTCATACCCCATGGAAATTAACATACTTTTTCATTCTTCATTTGTAAAGGCTATTGTGTCTGTACTCCTTGTGTATCTTTTCTAGTTGGTATGCACAAATCAACTTATGAGTTGGTTAAACTTCATCTACATGATAATAGATATGGCCTAAATTTCCTTTTTGTATATGTTCAGAATGAATCATACCTCTGTTTTCACTTCCTGTGTATATGCTAATGTTTGTCGTATAGTTATTTCCAGAGGAGTATAAATAGTTTAAATAGAGTATAAATAGAGTAAAAGTATTCTGGTCATTCTCAATTTCTGATGATCATGGCCAAGAAGGAGTTCAGTGAGGACCTACGTCAACGTCTTATGCGTGCCCACAGTGAAGAAAAGGCTTACAGGGCCATTTCAAAACAGTATGATATCCCCGTAGCAACCATCAAAAGCACAGTCAACTAGTAGAAGAGGTTCAACACTATTAAAAATCTCAGTGGGCGTGGCAGAAAGCGTAAGGTTTCTCCCGAACTTGGCAGGAAAATCTGTCGAGAGGTTAACTACAACTCCCAGACTACAACTAAGGCCCTAATTGAAACGCTTCACCAGTCAGTCGAATGCGTCACGGTCCATGATTGAGCGAGTCGTAAACAGATGTCTCCATGGCGAAGGCCTCAGAAGACGTCACTGTTCAGTAAAACACATCTGGAAACTTGCTTTGCTTTTGCTAGAGATCATCTGAAGCAAGAGCTCAGCTTTTGGTCAACCATCCTTTGGTCTGATGAGACGAAGTTGGAGTTGTTTAGCCATGTGGATGCTGAATGTGTCGGGAGGAAGAAAGGAGAAGTATACAAGATAAAGAACAATGTGCCCACCGCCGAGCATGGTGTTGGAAACAGTGCTATGAGGATGCTTCTCTTCCAGTGGCATAAGAAACGTAGTCAGTCTAAGGAATCGTGAGAAAGAAGAATTACATCAGGATCCTTGACGAATATGCGAAGGAATCTGCTGGGAAACCCCAAATCGGCCACAGCTGGAAATACCAAGACAATGGTTCGAAATATACCACCGAGATAGTGAAAAACTGGTTCAAGGACAATGATGTCAAACGTCCTAAAATGGCTAACTCAGAGTACTGACCTGAATCCAATTGAGAACTTGTGGCGCGACTTGAAGACCAGAGTGATGGCTAGGAAACCGACCAACTCGACCCAGCACGAGACTTTTGTCAAGGAAGAATGTGCTAATATCCTACAGGACACATGCAGGAAGCTTGTGGACAGTACAAGAATCGTCTAGAAGCAGTCATAAAAAAGGCTATCCTATTGACTACTAGAGAAAGATATTAGCCTCAGTAAACCTAGGTCTCGAATAATTTCAAACTTAGCATGTTTTGAAAATCCATCAATAAAGTACCCTTGAAATGAAGAATTTCATGAATTGTGCATTGTTGATCACATAACACGTAAACAAACATGACAAAATGCATTCGTTTCATCACAAATTCGTTTCATATTGTACGCAATATGTATAAATGTATGAAGCTCTGTGTGTGAGTGTGTGTATGTACTGATATATGGCCATGTGTCTATGAATGTGATGCACATGAGGTTATTTGTGTCACTTAAGATATCATAATAAAGCCACTCAAGTTAATCAATCAACCTACAGCTGAATTAGTCTGTAGTTGAGGAAAAGAAAAGCGGCAAAATGGCTTCCAGATGTAGAATTGAAGAAAATCGAGCGAAAGATGTTTCATTGATAAGACAAGAGCAATTATCAATCAACTTTTGCAGTCATTTTAAAGATCTCGCACAGCACCATAGGGCCTCCTTTAAAAACGCGTTAGGAAAGATAATATTAAGAAGCATTTCAGAAAATTTATCTCTATAACTCTATGTATAAATTGTTAAAGCTTTTTGAATCCGAGATATAAAAACAATAAAAAATACATATATTTAGCAAAGACAAATCTTTGGAAATATTTATCTCCCTTGGGTGTTCCATGATATAGGCTCTGCAACTATTTAAATAACATCTCGGTAGATCATGTTCATCCTTAGATTTATATTCGGCTGAATAGTTTCTGCGTCAATGTTTATGCAGCTGTATGTCACTGCAGGTGACACTTTATGGAAATGGTTTTCCTAGCGTTTTTAATACAATGATTTGAAAATCTTTTGATATAAAATGAATACAAACTGATTGCTATGGAAAATTCACAAATAAATTAATCACTAATGCGTGTTTCGCTGAGCACTCATTACCATTGTTCCTATATATATATATGAGTGTGTGGGAGTGTGCGCGCGCACTCAGTATGTAGTTATAGTTTTCCATTGCAAATATTTCCTAGATAGGTTTTTATAACAGAACTAGTGTTCCCGAGTAATCTGCGGGTGCTGTGCACTTAGCCTATACAAGTTACAAATCAGAACAATAGAAGCAAAGGAGAGAAGAGAAGGGAGAAAGAAAGAGAATTAAAGGAGAAATAGAGGTATAAGCAAATAGAGAATAAATGATAGATGGGAAGAAAAGATGAAAGAAAGAATGGGAGGTAAGAATAAAGATTAAGTTTCAGATATTATTAGGTAAGGGTAGATATTATTCGAAGTGGCTGAAAGAGCGTTTGTTTCCAATGTAAACCCCTGTAAGCACGTTCTTTATAGGAGTTGACCAGTGTATGTCTGGAAAAGAGGATAAATAGTTGTTCGATCGTAGGAGGGCAGACACTAATAAACAATCTTCTTTCTATTGGAAAATTTTATCAAAACCATTTCTCTTTGATACATACACACACACACACAAACACACACATATATATATATATATGCACACAGACACACACACACGCCCCCATACATACATATATATATATATATATATATATATATATATA
>NC_068988.1:20122382-20124336 GCF_001194135.2 Octopus bimaculoides | reverse complement strand
AAAAAAAAATAGAAATCCATAAATTATTCCATGTTAAAGTTGTCGTATTTCTGTAATTTCAACCAATCACTGATGTCCATTCAGCCGATATACATTAAGTGCCGACTACATAAACAAACGATTCTGAAACAATTAACCCTAACCCTAACCCTAACTCTAACCCTAACCCTACGGTTAGGGTTAGGGTTAAAGCAAATTTAAAATGAAAAAAGCAAATAAAACGAAGGTATGGAGATTAAATACGCTTTACATCGCTTAATGAGCCAAAGGAGTAAATGTAAACAGCTGAATACTTGTCAGTGATTGGTTGAAATTATCGAAATAAGACAATTTTTTACATGAAATAAATTCGAATACAAAAATATTTTTCTGTTCTATAACACAAAATAGATAAGTATACGAAGTATGAAAAATGTGGCCCCCGTTTTAAAAAAGATCCCAATTTCCTTCTACGAGATCCACTCACAAAGCTTTGGTCGACTTAAGACTAAAGCAGAAGATACTCGCTATGCTCTGAGACTGAACACACAACCCTGTGGCTTGGAGGGACACTTCTTACCGCATCGCCTGATCTGCAACATATATGTGCGTGTGTGCGTGTGTGCGCGCGCGCGCACGAGTGTGTCCATGCTTGTGTATGGGTGTGTATACATGTATATACATATGTGCATATAAATATATATACACTTATACACATTCGCACACATACACACAGGCACTCGTATACATATAGTGGATAAATGGTGACAGAGAGTCGTCGAGAGAGATAAATAGCGAATATTTTGTACATACTCCTTTTAAGTGTTAGTCATATTTAAAAAAAAAAGTATGTCCCGGAGGAAGTTAATCGCCGCCGGGCATCGTCAGGAGATGAAACCGTGTATAAGAACTTCATATTTATATGACTTTTACGGTTGTGCCTGTTCTCAATAACAGATAATGGTGTAAAAATTTTATGTAGAAATATTTATTTCCAAAGGCAAATTTTTGGAGAAACGTTTGATATCTGTTAAGAAACGATACCGTAATAATCTTAAATACCAGCTATATATATTTTTTTCTTTTGGTGTTAAGGATGAAGATAGTATTATTTTTCTAAGTGGAATTGTTGTTGTTCCTGATGCTGTTGTTGTTGTTGTTTTTATTCTCCGCTTTCGTTGTTGTTGTAATGGAGGCGATATTTATGACGTAAATTATTAGCGATTCGTTGGGTGATGTTTCCAGCGTTTATGTTTTGTCAGATTTATATTAAACAAAACATAATTGTCTCCATGGTTGCTAGATTTACTGTTTTGTGATATAAACATTGTAAAATTGCAAAAATTGTGTTAGAACATATATCGAAAAGTGTCTCCTTCATATTTATATGTAAATTTAGTTCCGTGTCTTCATTTGGGAATTCCAGCCATGCAAATGAAGTGCCCCTACATATACATATATCTGTGTTTGATTATATAACTCAATTTTCGTAATATTATCCTCACTTGAAGAGGGTTTTATAATAATGTTCGTCTGTTTATGTACGCACGTGTGTAGGTATTCCAGCATCAATCAATCTATCAATCTATCTATCTATCTATCTATCTATCTATCTATCTATCTACCTCTCTATCTGTCTGTCTGTTTATCTATCTATATCTATCTATCTGTCTGTCTGTCTGTCTGTCTGTCTATCTACCTATGACTCTATATATGCCTACAAAGCTCTCTATATACATACACACACATAGATATATGCATGCGTATGCTTATACACAAACATACAAACACACTCACATGTATATACACACACGCATACACATACATACGTATATGCATATATTTATATTTCTCGATACCCAATTTTTCTCATCTCTATATACTTCTCTCTATATAACTATGTATAAGATATATATGTATTTAATCGATATAGAAGTATACATTTATATATATATATATATATATATATATATAT
>NC_068988.1:20117579-20122281 GCF_001194135.2 Octopus bimaculoides | reverse complement strand
ATAGATAGCAATACTTGTAACTCACAAAGGCAAAACAAGAAGAAAAAACACCCCACATGGTTACTGGTTGAGTTCCACTGCGTAGCGCCTTGGGCAAGCGACTTCTACTATAGTCTGGGGTTGACCAAAGGCATGTGAGTGGATTTGGTAGACGGAGACTGAAAGAAGCCTGTAGTATATATATATACATATACATATTTGTGTGTTTGTCTGTGTTTCTCTCTCCACCATCGCTTAACAACAGATATTGGTGTATTTATGTCCCCATAACATAGCAGTTCTGCAAAGCAAGTCGATAGAATAAGTACCAGGCTTAGAAAAAGTAAATCTAGATGTCGATTTCTTCGACTACAAGTCGGTGCTCCCTCATGGCCACAGTCAAAATAACTGAAACAAGTAAAAGAATGTGTGTGTACTTGCGTGTTTGTGTGTGTGTGTTTGTGTGTGTGTTCGTATACACGTAAACATACGCACATAGGCCTATACAATAATAGCTTGCAACCCAACCAATGCCTATGTTTTTGCATAAATAGATACATGCACTTACATATGTCCACATGTGTGTGCGAATGCGTGAGTATATGTATTATATATATATAATATATGTATAAATATATAAATATATATATATACATATATATATATATATAAATATGTATACATTTATACATATATGCACATACATACATACACACACACACACACACACACACACACACACACACACACACATATATATATATATATATATATATATTTTATATATATATACATATATATATATACATATTACGTGTGCGTGTTTATGCATATGTGTGTGTTTGTGTGTGGTGCTCGTTTATGTGCGATTGTATATATGCTGTAGGGTTGTGCAGAAAAAATTCAAATATGGCTGATTGCAAAACTGGGTGTTATCCAGAAATTAGTGTTGTTGGGTGCTACGCTTACGGCAGTCGTGTTTGTTACTTCTTGTTTGGTAGAGAGAAAGAAAAAAACAATATATAAATTGCTAATGCAAATCCTTGAGATATTGTTTTTTTACTGGAATGTGCGTACATGTTTGAATATGTACGTTTGCATGTGCACATAAATATGTGTGTAATTCACATTTAAGGGTGTATGTGTCGCTGTAGGGGTGTTTGCGCTTGTACGTACGTGGATGTTTTGGAACGGGTGTTTGTGTGGGTGTATTCGGATGTGTCCTTTGAATGCTTTTCTATGTGTGTGTATATGTGCGCATATTTAAGTGTATATACACATTCGCTCACATTCTTCTGTGCGCTCGCGTTAAGCTACTTAAATGCATCATTTATATGCCTACAACTATGTTCTTACTGTTTGTGCATATATATATATATATATATATATATATATATATATATGTGTGTGTTTGTGTATATATATATATATATATATATATATATATATGTGTGTGTGTGTGTGTATATATATATATGTGTATATATATATGTGTGTATATATATATGTGTATGTATATATATATATATGTATATATATATGTGTATATATACATATATGTGTATATATATATATACATTTATATATATAAACGTATCTCCGCACATATACACACACATAAGTGTGTGTGTGTGTATATATATATATATGTGTATATATATATATATATATATATATATATCGAGAGAGAGAGAGAGAGAGAGAGAGATACATTCATATATATACATATATAAATGTATCACATATACACACTCACACACACACATGTATATTTATATATACATACATAATACATACATATACAAGCATACATAGTACATATATATATACATATACAAACATGTGTGTATATATGCATGTTCGTGCGCGTGTATACATAGCTGCATATATATGCTTGTGTGTGTTTATGTGCGTATATATATGTACTTATTCACTTATATAAGCACATGCACTTGTACTTTTCTAAGGCGATATTAATTATGTAACGCCATATAATACAGGTAATGACGTGCTTAAATCCATATTTGAATTGTTATGAAGATTTAATAAAATTATATATTTAACTAAATATAATTATGTTTAAAACATAATATACGTACTTGTACGCATTATGCATTTAGATACATAAGTCCGTTTATTTGCTTATGCGTGTAAACAATCTTATAACACACTGATGCAGCGATACACATATAACGTGACGTGCTACTCTACATATAATTCTACTATGCCCTCTCAAAAAGAACATCGGATGATATGACGTATGACGTGTGCATAAGACGTAATAAGTACTGCTCATAGCTGCAATGTTTCTAATTATGGGTCTTTTGTCAGATCCGTCCCGGGGCCAAATATAAACGATACATCAAAAGATAATGCTGTTTGACATTTTGAATTGTGTAGCAACAAATTCATTAATATTTTCCTGTTGAAGTTTTCGCATTTGCACAATCTAAATGAGCCTTGATTACGTACAAAGCCGTTTTAACTATGGTTAGAAATCTTATATAGTTTTTTAGGTATTATTTTGATCTGTAATTAAACTACATATCTAAATAAAATTAGTCTTAAAGTTCATCTTGTTTACTTTACAGTCCAAGCATAATTCAGCTTTGACCTTCCCTTTCGCCATTGTTTTCAAAGGTAACCAAATCCACTGCAGAAACTCTCTGCTTTTTCTTTCTATTTCATCAGCTTCACTCTTGAACCTGTCAGCTACTACATCTTCTTCCGGGCCAATTTTTTCCTAAGTCTTGGGTGGAATATATCTGGAAGGAAGATGAATTATTTAAGGAAACTTCATGTTCGTTTGTCACTGACAAGTCTACCAACTTCATTGACATTTCAGTTAACACTATAAACAACAATCTCACCATCCATTACGTATATATGTATATATATATATGTATGTGCGTGTATATGTTTGTGTGTCTGTGTTTGTCACCCCAACATTGCTTGACAACCGATGTTTACGTCACCGTAACTTAGCGGTTCGGCAAAAGAACCGATAGAATAAGTACTAGGCTTCTAAAAAGAATAAGTCCTGGAGTCGATTTGCTCGACTAAAGGTGGTGCACTAGCATGGCCGCAGTCAAATAACTGAAACAAGTAAAAGACTAAAGAGTATGTTCCAAACTTTTTGTCAAGTAATAATATATTGGAAATTAAATATAACTTTGGGCATTTTATATAGAAATACTAATTTTTAAAACTATGTTCCAAACTTTCGGCCACGACTGTAATTTCTACGTTCAGTTTGTTCTTTTCCTATTTTTTTTTTTACCTAAAATTTCCATGGTTTCAAATGATATGTATTAAGGCAACTCAGTAAATATTTTCTCTCTCGAAATTTTCAATTACTTCTTTTGTCTGAAACAATCTGATGGTCAGTCCTTTGATGTCGTCTGTTCCTAATTTGGCATTTCCGTTTCTTCCCTATAAAAGATTTTATCGAAGATTTCCAAGTAGCGTGTTACAATTATTCCTATGTTTCATTCAATCGTGGTTTAAATTCTTCATAAACGCATCCTTCTTTGTCCGTGTTAGAGCTGTACTTTTGTCACAACGAAGTTAAGAAGCGAAGGCTAGTGATTTGGAGGCTTTGGTTGCTGTACATATGAATTTTTGTTCCTATGCAGCTATCACTGTATAATTAAGATCATGTATTTATTCCCTGTGAAAAGAGAGTTTGGTTCTCAAGGAAAATTTCTTTTACCCGATGCATTCTTATTTACAGCCATTATATTTCATAGCATAAGGTTAATTTCTTGACAAACAGATAAACTCTGAGTAACAGCTTTTTGTAATATTTCTACTGCTTTTAAATAAAGCATATTACTCTACCTCTGGTATATGAGTACTCTTCTTTCCACCTTGTTACACATTTATGTGCTTACTCCGGTGTATGTATGTATATATATATATATATATATATATATATATATATATATATATATATATATATATATAGGCCATATTAAAACTCTGAGCAAAAGGTAACAGTAACAGTACAGAATCGTAAAATATATTTTCCAGATAAATGTGGCGATCTTTTAGAAGACGATGTTACTGTTGTTTTTAGCACCAGGAAGATATCTCTTCCAGCTACCTAACGACACACCGTCTGTGTCCGATTAATATTTGCGAGGGGAGATCATGGCTCCCATCTCTAGCCTTACGTGATACACATACACCCGGATTTCTGGGAAGTTACTCGTCCTCAGTGTGTGATAATCACCAACTACCGATAAAAACTCTTTCCAATCACAAAATACGATATGCTTTTCCCAGTGACAAACTGTTGCTGATCTCGAAAGCAGGAAAATAAGCCATATTAAATCCCTAAGCAAGATGTAAACAGTAACAGTACGGTATCTTAAAATACATTTGCCAACTAAATGTGGCGCTCCCTTATTTCTCTTTTTTCGAGATTAGCGACACTTTGTCGCTAGAGAAAGCATATAATGCTTTGCGAGTTGAATGAGGTTTCATCACTAGCTGGTGATTAACACACACTGAAGACGAGTAACTACCCGAAAACTCAGGTCTGTGTGTATCACGTAAGGCTAGCGATGGGAGCGATGGCCACAGACAGTATGTCGCTAGCCAGCTGGAGTAGAAGTCTTCCTGGGGCGAAAAACAACTGTAACATCACTCTCTATGGCACCGCCAAAGTTAGTTGGCAAATATATATATATATATATATATATATATATATATATATATA
>NC_068988.1:20113937-20116810 GCF_001194135.2 Octopus bimaculoides | reverse complement strand
TAAATATAAAAAAACAACTGTCAAGGACAATAGTGGTTTACTATTCATATATATATATATATATATATATATATATATATATATATGTGTGTGTGTGTGTGTGTGTGTGTGTGTGTGTGTGTCTGTATTCATATATGCGTGTATATATATATGAATATGTTATTCCGGTATGGGTTTCAGCTGCGGTGATGCTGGGTCACCGCCAGTGCAATCACCCTTTAACTGGCCAATTTTATGTGATTGGCTTTTTGTGAAGGAGGAAATTTGCCACTGCTGTCCTCTTTTGAGTTTCTTCCCTGGATATTGGTTCATCTGGGATCTTGGACAGCAAGGGGTTAAGATGATTCTTACAAACATCTACCCCCACCCCATAGAGATCGTACAGATGTTTTGACAAGGCGTTAAATCGCTGTGGGCCTTTGAATATCAAGCTGTTGTCGTACATGCTTTTCACCTCATATGGGCATTTTGGATGAGTGCAGTGGCATTCCGTTCGAGACCTGGTATAACATTCAACCTCAAAGTATGGTGCCAGCTCTTCCGGTATCTTCCACCCATATATCTCTGCATACCCCTTCAGTTTTCACTCCAGTGGGTAGTGTCGTAGCTTTTTCAGACTCCCCCAATGTTCCATTGATGCAATCTTTCTTGTGAAGCTTCGCTGAACCGCCTCAAGTTCCGCTATTAATCCGACATTGTAAGGTGCCTACAGCTGAGAGCAGTAGTCCAGGTGGCTAAGAACAAATGTCCATAGAAGCGGCAGTGTTTCTTGGTCCAGTAGTGTTTCTTGGTCCACCAGAGTTTCTTGGTCCCTTGTTCTGAAGGTTTTCAGAATCTCTCCGGCCATTTACCTTCACACTGCCACTATCTTAATGATATGCATGTGACGCGAGGCATTGTTGCTTATATCAATCCCTGTTGTGAGGAAGTTCTGGAAGAGCATCTGAAGCGGTCTTGCTAGAGCTCGTTTCCAGTTCTTTAGGAGGATTGTTGAGAATCCCTCAGATCCAGTTACTGAGTTCACCTAATTTCATCAATGTTTTATATCCCATCAGTTTCCTCTATTTTGACGCTATCAGTAATTGCCATTTCATTGTGTAGAGCTGTGGAGCGAAAGAACTCATCAGGCATGGCTATTTGCAAGTGTCCTAGCGGAGTGGTAAAAACATTGTTTTATTGCACATTGAGTATTTCACTGATCCTCTGGAAGTCCGGAGTCGGTGAGCCATTTTCTTCAAATTCTGTCCCTATTTTTATCGTACTGAAGCAGACTCTTTTTGCATATATAGAATAAATTTCAAAAAACGAGGTAAAACACAAGAGAAAAACAACGCGAAGGCGTGGAACATACAAAGTATTAGTAGACGCTCACATGTGTATGTGTGTGTGTGTGTGTGTGTGTGTGTTATATAAGCATATATATATATATATATATATATATATATATATATATATATACATACATTCATACATATACACACATATATATACATACGCACGCACACACACACACATATATATGTATATATATAGATGTATATATATATATATATATACATATATATATATATACATATATACATTCATATTCATAGATACAGAAGTACATAACTCCGTAAGAACACATATAATAAGTACTTATAACACATGCGCAGAAGCTAGAACGCACACACGCACACACACACTATCATACTCACAAATATATATATAAATATGCATGCATATATCTGTGCGTGTATATACATACGTCTGCATATTTGTGTATGTATACGTACCCCTATATCATTGGAAGTATATATATATATATGTATGTGTGTGTGCGTCTGCGTGCATGTGTATCAACCACTCGAATGTATTGGAATTTTTGTACTGACCATGTACTCTGGGAAATGTAAATATTAATTTCGATAAAAGCCTACGTATAAAAACATGTACGACGATAACCCTGTCCTACGTGTGTTCCTGACTATTCGTATAGTAACTGATTTATCAGCAACAACTTCTGTCCCTTTAGGTTTTATAATCTGTAAGTTCAATAAATGCAAATAATTTGTGCCCATGAGCTTTTGTCAGGATCTGTAAAGTACCGTAGAAAATAACGAGAATTTTGTAAGACACACAACTGAAAACGTCTATGCTGAAATACGATGCAAGTTATCTCTTCATTTTAACTCCAAATGACAGTGACTGGAGTGAAGTTGAGATCAGCAGCACATACCTCTTACAAATTACTAACAAACGTTTATTTCGTTCAGTTCACTTAGTGGATGACCAAATGGAGGTCATGAAAGTGCACCGGCAATGCTGTAAGGCTGCATTATAACAATGAGTGGTCGCTGCAGCAGAAACACGTGTAGGTCATTACAATATACTGTATATAAACATAAAATAAATTTTGTGGATGTACAAGTCTCCATACTCTTTATTATTATCATTAATATATATATATGTATATAATAATATATATTTATATGTATATTTATTTGTAGTTGTATGTGTGTCTTCCTTATCATTCATTAAAAATATGTATATGTACATATCTATCTATCTATCTCTCTATCTCTCTATCTCAATGGGCCGAGAGGAAGCTTTCCCTGAAAGGTCGGGCGGAGGTGGCGAACACGTACATCGCGTCCGTCATCTACTACCGCCTGACCGTCGTTCCTTGTCCCGACCCTACCATCACCAAACTGGAGCGCATCCTCTTCCGCTTCTTGTGGAAAGGAAGCGTTCCGATGGTTAGGCGATCCGTTTGCTGCCAACACCCGTTAAAAGGAGGACTGGGCATGCCGTGGTTGATGATGCGCAGACACGCGCTGAGACTGCGACATCTCCGGCTCTACGTAGACAGCGGTGAACAGGTGTGGTCACCG
>NC_068988.1:20108017-20110849 GCF_001194135.2 Octopus bimaculoides | reverse complement strand
TATATATATATATATATATATATATGTATATATATATTAATACATAGATTTAGGTAGAGAGGGAGCGAAGTAGGAAGGAGAGATGGATGAAGCGACGAATTCTTTTCAGTTTTAGCGCACATTCTTTACGGAAGTCTTAGAGGCGAATGAGACATTCTTCTCTTTCTATTACAAATTTCGACAAACATCAAGTTTCCCAGAAAATGGCGTAGTTCTGCATTTACTGAGCTAACATTTACATACGCATTGATTGCATATATCTTCATACATATACACCGAAAAGCATAAACTCCTACATGTGTGAGTATGCGTACGGTGTGCATGAACGCGTGGATGTATGCTTACATATATGTATAAGTATATAGGCATGTATATACGTATGTATGTTTGCATGTATGTATATAGGCGTCATATATGTGTATTAATATATGTATGTGTGCATGTGCATATGTGTGTGTCCACATTTATGTACGTATGTATTTTTGTGTGTGTTTTTGTCTCTAATACAGTTTATAAAGATATTAGTAACAAAAGACCGCTTGTCAGAACCATTTTTTAATGGCTTCTCCTCTATGTTCGATTCCGGAAGTTTAAGTCATCTATTATTTTTTTTTTCATTGGTCATGAAGAAAACCTCACTTCCTGATATTGATATCTATTGTCAGCAACATTTCTTCAATAGCTACACTTATACGTTCTCATTTAGACAAACATACCGAGAACCTAAAACAAACTTTCGCCTTTATTGTGCATGTAAATAATAACTTTTTTGGTATCTATGAAATGTGAAGCAATACAGATTATGTTACTGAGATGATTTTTTTTTTCATGATTGCCCAAGAAATAGACATATTTATGTACTACAAAACAATGAAATAGAATTGTACACGGACATCTGTTAACCTGTACACTAACACACTATGAATGGCAAAATCTGTTTGTCTGACCATTGCTCTTTCGGATCTATCTATCTATCTAATATATAATATATTATAATGTAATGTTAATATATATATTTCTTTATTGCCCACAAGGGGCTGAACATAGAGGGAACAAACAAGGACAGACAAAAGGATTAAGTCGATTACAGTGCTTAACTGGTTATTTATTCATCGATCACGAAAAGATGAAAGGCAAAGTTGACCTCGGCGGAATTTGAACTCAGAACGTAACGGCAGACGAAATACCACTAAGCATTTCGCCCGGCGCGTTAACGTTTCTGCCAGCTCACCACCTTATGCAATGTTAATATATAAAATAGAGTATGTGTGTGTGTGTGTGTGTGTGTGTGTGTGTGTGTGTGTGTGTGTGTGTGTGTGTGTGTGTGTGTCTATCTGCGTCTGTGCGCGCGCGCGTATGTTCCTTATGGATTCGAAAGCTGAGTTGCTCATTTTGACGTATGCTAAATCCGTTTTTTGCGCAATTCTTTTTTACTAGAAAGATAAACTCGAAAACGAGGTCGGGGCGCACTATTTTGAGGTCTTTTGCTAAGGCGGCAACTCTGCTTGAACAATCTCTGTCTAGGGATAGAGCATAATAAGAAAATGTTTAAAATATATGGAGTTTTACTAGGGAGCGAAACTTCGAAGATATACCGTCAACTTTATTAGTATTATTTAATAGATAATCTCTTAATATGAAGTATGTTTATCCGTGTCTTGTTTAGTCCAGAAATGCCTCTGAGGTAGCAGACTCACCGCATAGTATTTATTATTATTTCTTTTTTTCTTCCTGAAATACTGTAAATCTGTGTCTTTCTTTTCATAAAAGAGTGTTTCCAGAGAGATTCGGCTGATATTTGTAGCAGCTCAAGTTACCAGAGAAACAAAGCTGTGTGTGTGTTTGTGTGTGTGTGTGTGTGTGTTGTGGTGAAAAAAAACAAACTTTTTCGCAGAATATTTTGCACAATATTTTTAATGAAATCTGGATAGCTTTCTTACTGCTAACTATTCACCTTCAAATGGTTACTTGTTAGAGACCAAGAAGACTGAGGAGTACATATCGTGTTTTCGTATAGAATGGAAGTTCAATTCGAAGTTTTGAACTCATTATTTTGTGGTTAGTAATCCATTACCTTAAATTTGAAGCCATTAAGATAGATAGCTAGAGAGATAGATAGCTAGAGAGATAGATAGGTAGATAGATAGATAGACATACATACATACATACATACGTACATGCATGCATATATAAATACATGCATACATACACTGTTCAGGAGGTCTTGATGTGTTCTGTCCATCGTTCAAGATTCTTCTTTTTTTAATTAATTAGATTAGTGCCGTCAACGGTACGGACAGGTGTAATCGGGCAGCGCGAATGACCGAAGTTTTGTTTGACCGAGTTGTGGAGCTGGAAGAGCTAGGCAAGCAGTAGCGAGGTTTTCTTTGAAGCTGAATTTGTTTCGTTGTTCTAGAAAGGACAGGTCACTTTGAGTTTGGGAAAGGCCCAGCCGTTTCTGGCCGGAAGGCGAATCTGAAGATACATAAGCGCGTAGATGAGGCAGTGATCGGTCCAACATTCTGCACCGCGCATGGATTTGTGTGGAGGACATCTTTCTGATCATGTTGACGAACTATCACGTAATCGAGATGTTATATCTATTTATGTGTATGCGTATCAAAAGTAAAGCTGAGATCGAGAAGTGAGCCTCAGATTTATGACGTGTGATATATGTATACAAGTGAGCATACTAGTGTGTATCTTTGCATCCGTATATATGTATGTATTATGTGTGTATGTATGTATGTATGTATGTATATGTGTGTTTGTTTGTGTGTGCGTGTGTGCTTCTGTATGTATGTATATATATATATATATATATATATATAT
>NC_068988.1:20107251-20107916 GCF_001194135.2 Octopus bimaculoides | reverse complement strand
ATGTATATGTACATATGTATGCAGCTATGTAATTATGCGTTACTCTTTCTCTCAATGAGTTTTTTCAGCTTGACTTGTAAAAACATAAATACATCCTGAACCAAGAATCACAGAGATTATCTGAAATCCTATACATTTTCCACTTTATTTCATCATCTAATTTCGTTCCATCAGACAGGACTAGACTCTGTTAGTTGTAAACCTATCTCAGCTGATGCATTTTAACATTTGCTCTACAGGCTACAGAGAGGATAAATGTTATAAAAATACCCTAACGTGTTTCGAAATTAGTTGAAACTGCGGGCACCAATTTTTGAATATTAGTAGAAAGTGTCATGTAATTTGAATATATTTTATGTCTCTGTTCAGTTTCATTTTGCTAACAGTAGGTCTTAGATCAATAAAATACAAAAAAAATAACAGATGCACTTAACTCACAAACAAAAGCTAGCAATAACGAAAGACAAAACAAATTAGAATAATAACAACTGAGAATATGTCACTGATAGTTGTTGGCAACGATGAAGTGATGTGTTGAAGATGATGATGATGTGAAGGAGGAGTCGAAGGAATAGTAGGAGGATGATAAAGACGACCATGTTTATGACGATGATGAGGTAAAAACAAAAAAGATGAAGTATATATATATATATATATATATATAT
>NC_068988.1:20100381-20106892 GCF_001194135.2 Octopus bimaculoides | reverse complement strand
ATATATATATATATATATATATACACATACATATATAAAGTCGAACAAGTAAGCAATCAAGAAACAAAATATAGTACAAGGTTTAAAAATACGCGAAGGGGGTTATTTTAAATGTGCACTTCCGGCAGCTACTAACCCGTCGCAGGAAATGATCGAATAAAGTCGAATATTTTTTATAGCATTTAATTTGAATCAACCTAATCTTTTTCATACTTTTTTGTATTCATGTCTCACTCTTTCCATTCTTTACTTCATTTCTCCTTTCTCTTGCTTTTGTTCTTTTCTTCGTCTTATTTTCCTATCATTTTCTCCTTTTATTATTTTCATTTTTGTAGCATTATAAAAAATTACTTTAGCTAAGATCATAGTCTAATACAAGAATCGACATTATCAATAAGTTTTATATTTCTTCAAATCTCATTTGATTTCCTGCTATGAATTTTCGTCCTCTTTTCTCGATGGATAATTTTCCTGTATTTGTAAGAAAATTTCATATCAATGTTATTAATATTATTGTATAAATTGAGCGCCGAGTTCGACATAATTGACTATTCGCCTACACCAAAATTTCAGACCTTGTTGCTATAGTACAAAAGCTTATTTTTAAGGCTGAAAAGCACGAGGAAAAAACTTTCTGCTCCTATAGAACCCTCATCGAATTTTCCAAGTCTCACTTGAAAACGAGTGTGAGCGTGTAGAGAGAGGTGCTGTCCTCAGGCGAATTTATTGAAAAGTGGATGACAGTTGGGAAAATGGCAATAGTGGGTGGTCCAGTTCTTGTGAGCCAGAGAACAGAAACTGGAGCACACGATCTTTTTGAAGACTATAAGGAATATCATGTTTGTGTGTATTTACTTCTATATACACTTGAAATAATCCGCCAAAAAGATAAATGAAATAAATTACCACCCATTTAATTTACCCCTGGGATTGTTGTTTCAACATGTCTGCGTTCTTTAACAAGATGCTAATCGTAATTCTAGAAATGTGTTTTGTGGTTTTTTTAGTTACATCCAAAATGAGTTAACGTAGTGCAAAATATAGAACAGAAATTAGTTAAACAAACAATAGGCTTGGTATGTCTTCCTAAAATATATTTGAAGTAATTATTGTTGTTTGAATAAATTGTTTTTAATTAATTAATCCATTATAATTAATTATTTATTTAATTAATTATTTCAATTAATTAATAATCAATTTTCATAAATTAATTTACTAAGTAATATTTAATAAAACGTTATAACAAGTTGTTAATTAACGAAGATAGAATCAATGCACCAGGGTTCTAAAATCTTCATTATACATGAATTCTATCATATATACATCTACATTAAAAAAAATTGATAATGCAAAATAAATTTACAATATAAAATAACTTCAGCGATCCAAAATTCTTTTGGAGGGTTAGATGATTAATATCAACCACATTAATTTGCAAATATTTATTTTATTAATCCCTCAGGTTCAACGTTTCTAAAGGTTTTTCATGGTATTACACTGTTAGATGTACTACTACATTAGATTCGGAAAGAACTGGTTTTCTATTTCGAGCTCATCATTCGTTTATATCCGAGAGTGTATCTAATCTTTATAAGTTACTTAATTGCTTTATGCATGTTTGTTTTCCTCCCTTGATCACGTAGAAAAATTAATAATATTGTTGATCGTTGTTCTCATAACTAAGCTTGAACCTCTTTGTCTAATCGCAAAACGTTCCTATACATAATTCTACGGTCATCGTCCCGTCGTATTTTCTTCTCTTATTCCCTGTATTAAGGATACTAAAGAAATGAATAGTCTTTCTACGAGTACACATCCTTTAATTTTTGTTACCTCTTGTAAGAAAAGCTTAAACACAAGTAGTTTCTTTGCTCGAACTTCTGTTTTATGGAAGTATCTTTCTTATTATTTACGAAATAAAATAGATCTTAATTTTTCAAATCTTGCACAGATCATTTTATCATTTTTAGCTCAGCTTATTTTTATATTTTTCTCGTATATTTTTGTTTCTTTTCCTTTGGTAACTCCGAAATTACAAAGTGGTTAGAAGAAGCCTGCTTACTATTGGTTGCTTGCTATGCTGCTGATTGTGATTTCCAAGAAATGCATAAATAAAACAAAAATAAAATACACCACTAACTCTGAAAAGGGGAACGACTAGTCTGTAAAAATGTTGACTTATACCGCAAGGTATATTCGTCTTCCGTTCGACGTTCTCATTCTGTCAATACACTACGCTTACTCAGCAAATTAAAAAATTAAGTGAGTGAGAGTTGAATGGTACAGTTAGAAAAGGAAACGGGCTGAATGAACTGGGTGGAGCAGAGATTATGACGGATAGGGAAGGATAGATTATTGAAGAGCGAAGGTGGAATTTATTAGTTGGGAGAAATGTTATTTTAAATTATGGAAGTAGTTGCCATAAAATGGCCGATTAACCAGAGTTTGAAAATACCATAAAGAGACGTGGTTGTCTGATGAAAGGAGGAGTGAAGAGGGGTGATGAAAAATTATGAGGGAAAATGTGACAGCTTCATTAAGGAAGGAGAAATGAATTGTAGAGTAAAGAAAGAATTTTATAGTGTAGGTGGAAAATTAAATTGTGTAGAAAGGAAACTTGAATGAAAAGGATATCCATTATTCGGTGGGTTTATAAAGGAATGCAGCGAGTGGAATAGAATATGACAAAATAAGATGAAGAATATAAAAACAGAACATTTATTGTGTACATAAAATACATAATACTAAAAATGTGTACATGATATATAAAATGAAATAATATACAAAATACAATAAAAATAACATAAAAAATTTATATATCACTAAGTCTAGATATATAATGGCGTGTTAAATAAAATTAGGTATAAAATTTCGACATAAAAGTTTTATACAAAATAAACATTAAAATCTAAAATATAATTTGCAATAACATATGTAACAAAAAAAGAAAACACAGAATCTCTCAAATTTGTTATAACAATTTATTAACTAACTATACGTCCAACGCCCTATTTTACTTTAGTAGTTACATCAATATTTAACGTCACTTCTACTTCTTATCTTCAGTAACGATAATATAAAACAAATCTACCACAGATGCAGCGTGAATATAAATTTATTACCTTCGACATTCGTGTGAAAATTAGTGATAATCTAGTTATATTACTGCTTTCCATTGTGGAGGCGCAATGGCCCAGTGGTTAGGGTAGCAGACTCGCGGTCATAGGATCGCGGTTTCGATCCCCAGACCGGGCGTTGTGAGTATTTATAGAGCGGAAACACCTAAAGCTCCACGAGGCTCCGACAGGAGATGGTGGCGAACCTTGCTGTACTCTTTCACCACAACTTTCTCTTACTTCCTGTTTCTGTTGTGCCTGTAATTCAAAGGGTCAGTCTTGTCACGCTGAATATCCCCGAGAACTACGTTAAGGATACACGTGTCTGTGGAGTGCTCAGCCAATTGCACGTTAATTTCACGAGCAAGCTGTTCCGTTGATCGGATCAACTGGAACCCTCGACGTCATTAACCACGGAGTGCCAACAACAACTGCTTTTCATCACATGTTTCTTTATTATTCTTATAAACGAATACAAGGCAGCAAGCTGGCAGAATAGTTAATACGCCGGACAAAATGCTTCGTGACATTTCGTCTGTCTGCGTTCTTAGTTCAAATTCTCCCGTAGGCGACTTCAACTTCAATCCTTTCTGGGATTGATAACATAAGTACCAGTTGATCTCTATGGTCGATATAATCGACTAGCTCCACCCCTCCAAAATTAAAAGCTTTGTCTATAGTAGCATTATTATAGGCGGAAGAAAGGAGACGAGCTAGCAGAATCGTTAGCACACCAGGCAAAATTCTTAAAATATCTCGCCTGCCTTTTGGTTCCGAGTTCAAGTCCGCCAAGTTTGACATTAGGCTACGTCCTTTCGGAGCTCGGAAAATAGGCAGACGTTTGTCACTGATGCTGATGTAATCGACTGCCCCACGTCTTCAAATCTCGTTCCAAAATGAGAAATGATTATTAGAGAGGCTCGATCGATACAAGCGTTAAGACTAGGAAGAAATAATTTGTAGTATTTCATCCGAGTCTTTAGATTGTTAGTCCTAATACGATCGAGGTCAAATTTGCCTTCCATATTTTTAAGGTCGATCAAATAAAGTAACACTCAAATACCAGATTATATGGCATTGATTACTCAACCCTCACTAAAAATGCATTGTGCTGGCACTCCGTCGAGGGTTCTAGTTGATCCGACCAACGGAACAGCCTGCACGTGAAATTAACGTGCAGATGGCTGAGCATTCCACAGACACGTGTACCCTTAACGTAGTTCTCGGGGATATTCAGCGTGACACAGTGTGACAAGGCTGACCCTTTGAATTACAGGCACTACAGAAACAGGAAGTAAGAGTAAGAGAAAGTTGTGGTGGAAGAGTACAGCAGGGTTCGCCACCATTCCCTGCCGGGGCCTCGTGGAGCTTTAGGTAGTTTCGCTCAATAAACACTCACAACACTCGGTCTGAGAATCGAAACCGCGATCCTATGACCGCGAATCCGGTGCTCTAACCACTGGGCCATTGCGCCTTCACGATTGGCATTGTACCTAAAATATAAAACCCAAATGTATTATTTCAGGGAACACCGGGGCTAGTTTTACGTGGTCGATAAAATATAGTACCAGTCATGCAGTAGGGTCGATATTATCTCCCTATACTCAATACAATGAAACTTAGTGGTGTTTGACGGAAGTCGGAAACAATTATTATGGACGGAATAATGACATAACATCAATTATTAGCAGAGTATCAATTATGACGCAACAAACATTTCAGTCTAGTTATCGTACTCTCGGAAAAGAACTAATCGCTTTCTCCACTACATATTTCGCGAGAAAAGCAGATCCGAGATTTCTATACGTTTTGGTTGCATAGAATATTAACTTATCACTTAGAGAGCAACTAAGTTGAAATGTAATTAGCATAACATACTTTACGGGGCACGTAGAACCAGCAGAAAGTTAATTAAGTAAATACCTCTCAGCAATTAAATATTAAAATGTGCAACAGCATTTTGAATATTGCCCGTGCCAATTTCTTCTGTATTCCACCTAGTGTAGCTGAAACAAATACCAGTAATACATTAGGTTCCAAATTTATGTAACATCCCTTCTTTAGCAGAATATCATGCAACACATGAAACAGTTTATACAGAAATATACACGTTGCTTACCAACCACATGGTTCCGGGTTCAGTTCCACTGCATGGCACCTTGGGCAAGTGTCTTCTACTGTAGCCTCTGGCCGACTAAAGCCTTGTGAATGGATTTGGTAGACGGAAACGGAAAGAAGCCCGTCGTTTATATGTATATATATATATATATATGTATGTGTGTTTGTGTGTCTGTGTTTGTCCCCCCACTATTGCTTGACAACCGATGCTGGTGTGTTTACGTCCCCGTAACTTAGCGGTTCAGCGAAAGACACCGATAGAGCAAGTACTAGGCTTACAAAGAATAAGTCCTGGGGGTCAATTTTCTCGACTAAAGGCGGTGGTCCAGCATGACCGCAGTCAAATGACTGAAACAAGTAAAAGAGTATATACGCGATGGTTGTCTCTTGTAGTCCGAGAAAGACGGCTCAGCAATTTCTAACTGGACAAAACTGTAGAAGTGATTTCTCTATAGTAATCAAATCTTTGTGCCGTACCATTGCTCCCTCCCTTCATGAAATCGATGTTGCCTGAACAGGTGCACGGTGTACCACCGATCAGATGCAGAAATGGTTGTAGAGCAATGTAAGATGAAATGTTATGCTTAAGTACGCAATTCAAAACACTAACCACTAGGTCAGTGGAGGCGCGTGGCCTAGTGGTTAGTGTGCCAGAATCATGATCGTAAGATTGTGCTTTCGATTCTTGGACCGGGCGACGCGTTGTGTTCTTGAACAAAACACATCATTTCACGTTGCTGCAGTCCACTCAGCTGGCAAAAATGAGTAACGCTGCAATGGACTGGCGTCCCGTCCAGCTGCGGAACACACACGCCATAGAAACCGGGAAACCGGGCCCATGACCCTGGTTAGGCTTTAAAAGGGCGCATTTATTTATTTTTTATTTTTATTTTATAACAACTGGGCCATGCGCCTGCACACGCACACATACATACACACACACGCACACATACACAGATATACAGTGGACGTACAGTTGTGAGATTCAAGTCTCATCAGAAAGGTTTCACTCGCTTCTATAGACAGAAGTTGAAAAACGCAAATGTAGGAGATATTTAATATCAAGAAATCTTCATTGAGTACTTATGTAAATTACAAATCTCATTTTGTAATTACCCTTGCAGTCTTTTAACGTCAATTATTATGATTTGACCAAACCTTCTCATTTATAAGCTAACACCGAACACGATTATTTTCACTTGAATTACCATCCTACTCTGTTTATGAATATGATTCAGTATCTAATATCAATTATGAGTAATAATAAATGATAGAAA
>NC_068988.1:20098055-20100371 GCF_001194135.2 Octopus bimaculoides | reverse complement strand
ATATTTATTATCGTTCGTTGGTAGTTTTAATCATCTTTGTACAAATCGGATTTATGGATCATTCAACCAAATGACCTTTTCTTGTGCGCGCGCACACACACACACACACACACACACACACACACACACACACACGCACAGATACATATACATACATACGTACATAGATACATCATATAACCTAATGTATACTCTAAAAATTGTGCCAAATATCGATTAGAATACGTCAACTCGTAAACTTTAAACTTAGTATAATTGGCGTCGATCATTGAGACGTAATTATTAAATTTAATCTTTGCGTCAAACGCAGATGTTTTTGGAAAGGTGTAGACGATGTAATGGAACCATTTCTAAAAGGCAGGAATATGTAGGAATATCATGGGATAAATTGGATAAATGAGAAATCAAAATCAGGTGAAATGGCTATCAGACGTAAAGGGAAACATCAAGAGACCACAACATATTTTTGACGCCCTAGAATTTTCTTTTTACTTTAACCCCTTAGAAGAGAAGGGCACGACTCATGATTATTTACAGGATTTTTCAGAGTCTGGTTGAAAGAATTGGGATTGTATCAGCAAACAAAAGGCCTTGCTCGAATGCAAACACCGGAATAGAAACCACTGAAGATATCCAAGTTCTGGCTTCGAAGCAGGTAATGATGTAATTGTACTACTCACCTCAGCAGTGGAGTTTGAATTGTATAACAAAATGGGTCTCAAAATTTACCCTAGGCTTCCCGCCTAATATCATTACGTTTCCGTTAGTCTGCTATCGTCCACTGGGATTTTATACTGAAGCAACTGAATAGTAAGAGCAGAAGTTGTTCTCGGTGGTATTTGAGATGAGAGCACAATGTTTCTGAATATATATCATTGGTTATTTCGGTCGACGACTTCACGACATTGCCTGTTGCCAGCTCCTTTTCAAATTAGCCTTAACGGAATGTCGTATTAAAGATTGTCAAAGGTTCGCGGAACGAGTATAGTCTATTAAATCTACACAAGTATATCACTGTTAGAACTCTCTCATTTTAGAGCTTATGAATGAAGCGAACTGGCAAGAACTGTCAGCACACCTGCCGAAAGGCTTAGCAGCATTTCGTCCATTTTTACGTTCTGAGTTCAAATTCCGCCGGGGTCAAACTTTGCCTTTCATCCTAACGGGATCGATAAAATAAGTACCAGTGAAAAACTGGAGTCGATGTAATCGACTAGACACCTCCCCACGTAATTTCAATAGAAAAGATTATTTTAGAATTTGTGAAGGAGGTAATCTAGCAGAATTGTTAACACGCCTGCCGAAATGCTAAGCGGCATTTTATTTGTCTTTAAGACCAGAGTTGAAAACCCGCTGAAGTGGACTTTGTGCTTCATTCTTCTAATATGGGTAAAATAAATACCTGTTGAGAACTAGGGTCGATGTGATCGACTTCCATATCTCTCAAATTTGCTGATCTTTTGTCAAATTAAGAAAGGAATATTATATAATTTACAAAAGTATTCAGAAGATATACCTGTTGATTGATATCTAAACATCTAAAAACATTTGGTTAAGTAGTGCGACCACCCTGGGTATCATCACTTCAGCTGTGGTAGTGGTATCGATGATGTTAGCATTGGCGTTTTCAAATCTTCGTATTAACAGGCTGAATGGGTTTTCGTAGAAGTCCACCGGTTGGCTGGCATTGTGCATTCAATTAGGATTCATAACATGATACGCTCCCCAAACACAATCTAACATTGAAGCAAACTAGTTAACTAATATCACCGTGGCAATTAGAGTACAGAGAGATTGTGGAAGGAAGGATGTGGTTGAGGAGAAAACATTCATAGTCGAAAGCGTTGGCAGAGAAGCGGCAAGAGATCTTCTTCATTGCTTTATGGTTTTAGGGAATTTCGGATGCAGCAGCGAGAAGAAAATTATGTTTTGAATAAGACTGATTAGATAAACAGATCAGATACAGATGGGTAACTTTTGGGAAACTAAGGACATTCTCTTGCCAATTGCATGATGAGTGATAAATATTATGCTTAAGGCAAAAATGGCCGCGTTTGTTAGAAAATATGAGAACGGTTCTGTGCATACGTGTGTGGGTGTGTGTGCGCATGTTGGTGTAAGTCTGTGTGTAAGTGTGTGCTTGCGTATGCCTGTATGTCCGTTGATGTTTTCGTTCTGGCACATATGTACGTCTGCGTGTGTTTTACGTATGTGTTTTTATAGATCTATAACAGAGAAGAGTGTGTTATGTATACGTGTGAGCATTTAAATACACATACGCAGACACATATACACGCATATATATATATAAGATCG
>NC_068988.1:20096887-20098024 GCF_001194135.2 Octopus bimaculoides | reverse complement strand
TATATATATATATATATATATATATATGCATATATATATGCATATATATGTATGTATATATAGATATGTATATATATGTATATATATGTATATGCATATATATACACACACATATCTATTTTAAATATATGTACATGCATATTATATACATGTAGATGAATAGATGGATAGATTGAGCAACAGACAGACAGATAGATAGATAGGTTGATAGATAGATAGATAGATTGAAAGATACTGATGTTCAACGTATCAAGGTAAAATGAGTGTTTAGAATCTTGTGTTAAATCATGGACGTGTATTTTTCAGTGCGTGAATGTGTTGTAAAATAGTTTTATTGAATGAAGAACAAACTCTTTAGAGACCATTTCCCTTCTGGGCGTCTGAAATAAACGGGAGCTGAACTATTGAGCTACAGATAACTATCCATTGAATGCAGACGATGTGTTCTGTTGTCCCTTATTGGCAGATATTTTAGTGCTACACCAGAACGATAACGGCACCACGCCATATTTGATAGTTTAGCGTTTTACTGTGTTGAGTTTACAGAAATTTAGAAGAGGAATAATGTTGGTTATAGGTTTGTAGTAGTGATAATGGTTATATTTTAGTTGTCTCTATTCATGGTGGTGGTGGTGATGGTATGGATGGTATTAATAGCGCCGTGCTAATTGCGAAAAGAATATGAGGAAACTGTAAAATAGAGGCGATATAATGTATTGGTTTATGTAACTCTGTGCTTGTGTGTCTAGGACTGACTGTATGTAAATGAGTCATGTAAGAATACAGATATAACAAAATAAAGCAGTGAAAACAAGTTTTTTTTATGCTAAAAGCGTGAATGGCTGAATAAAATCAAAAGGTTGTGTTAAACCACCATTAGTCTATTAGTCCTTCTCCCCTTTCTCTTCCTAACATATTGTTATATTGTACGGGTGTGTGTATGAGTGTTTGTGTGTTTGTGCGTGTGTATGTATGCATGCGTACATATAATATATGTGTGTGTGCGTGTGTGTGTACGTGTGTGTTTGTATACGCATATACATACATACACTTGCATATATATATATGTATTTATACATATGTATATACACTGATATATATATAATATATATCATATGCATATATATATATATATAT
>NC_068988.1:20086490-20095851 GCF_001194135.2 Octopus bimaculoides | reverse complement strand
TATATATATATATATATATATATATATATATATATATATATATATATGTATGTGTGTGTGTGTGTGTAACAAATTAAAAGGGTGATTTATTAGTAATTAGAACCTAAAGGCAAAATTATCAGAGGTCACTACAATTCTATAATTAATGACTGATAAAGGGAGGGAAGTCCCTAGCCTATACAGCCGTATCGCAATATCGAATTTTGGTGTAGACCACCTAAATTCTGATCAGCGGCTGTTAACGCGTATATATATAATACCCACACACGCACGCACACACATGTATACTCCTTTACACCTTTACTCCTTTCAGGCATTTGACTGCGGCCATGCTGGAGCACCGCCTTTAGTCATGCAAATCGACCCCAGGACTTATTCTTTGTAAGCCTAGTACTTATTATATCGGTGTCTTTTGCCGAACCACTAAGTTGCGGGGACGTAAACACACCAGCATCGGTTGTCAAGCGAAGTTGGGGGGACAAACACAGACACACAAACATATACACACGTACACACATATACACACACATATATAGGGAGGCAATAACACTTCCATAAAACCGCACGAGATTTCTTGAGCAACATGTTTCTACCAGCCTCGATCTCGTTCTTGTACCATTTGTACCATTTGTCCTCTATCACGAACCAGAAATAATGTCTTGCTTCTGAGCAGTTTCCGACGATATACAGACGACATATTTTGAATTTTTCTTTGCTATTCTTATACTTCTCCGTATTGAGCGAAACTTGGTTCCAACAGACATTTAACTCTACATGAAAAGGTGTCAAGGAGTTCATGAAATTGTTACTCTACATATTCATTAAATCGTAGTGGTGTGTTTAAAAGAATTCTTTAGAAGCAGAGGGACAATTCACAATCATTGTTTCATTTTTGAGTGATTTTGATGTCTACAATGAAATATAATTCTGGCCACGCTTTGCATAAAACGTACTCATTCAAAATTATTTGCCATTAGAACAAAGAAAAAGTGATAGGTAGGCTGCATATCGGTAGGTTCGATATATGTCCACTCTGTTTCATTTTAATGAGTTAATCGATTGTTCAGTATTGAGGACTGAAATTTAAACGACCGGCACTAATAAACTGCGCAATTATATTTGAAGCAAAGTTTGTGGCTATTATTGCAATTACCGCACCAGCTTAACTATTCCGGCACACCTAACCTGAATACTAGACTTAATAGACGTACAAATATTCGATAGATTTCCACTGATGTATTTCATAGAATTTTGTCGATGCATTGATATAGACTGGTATTACAAAGGTATACTTATCCCTTCTATCACCCCATTTCCCCCTCTCTCTCTGCTTACATACATACACAGATATATCTTGATACACAAATATCACTGTTATATTGCAATACTACACAGTGGTTGTGTGAGCTGCGAATCCTCGTCGCCACTGTTATGTCTCAAATTGCTGCTATCTAGCACCTTCGGATGATCTCTACTTGACTGCTACTCAACAGTCACTCAACTCCTCTACCACGGCTAGACTACCTCTATTTATATGTCTTGGTCGATCCTACTTCTTCGCTTGGGGGGGCGTAAACACAACAATCACACACATACTAACATACACACACAAACTATCATCGCGTATGCAACGGTGTACTGCGATTTGTTGGCGCACAACAGAACTAGTACGGGAACTTTTTGATATCACTTTGTATATATTAAAACAGCAGGAATTAGATCGTCATTCACGCGCCGGGAGAATTATAGGTATGTAATTAACAAGTCAATGCATAAAAAACAGCCTAAATTAAAATGTTGAAACGAAAGGATATTCACTACGACACACATACACACTCACACACACACACACACGTACAGAAACACACACACATATATAAATCTGGAGTGAATCTTATCTCAAATCTGTGTGGTCTAAGTGTGATCAAAGGTCATTCTGTGTAGAAAAAGTATTGCTGCTTTGTTGAATATAGCGGATCTTTTTTAAAACGGGGGCCACATTTTTCATTAACGAAACACTTTGAAACTTGGAACACTGGTAGAATGTGTCATATAAAACATCTTTTTCTCTTAGTCTTCTTAAAAAAAAAAGAAATCCATAAATTATTCCATGTTAAAGTTGTCGTATTTCTGTAATTTCAACCAATCACTGACGTCCATTCAGCCGATATACATTAAGTGCCGACTACATAAACAAACGATTCTGAAACAATTAACCCTAACCCTAACCCTAACTCTAACCCTAAGCCTAACCCTAGGGTTAGGGTTAGGGTTAGAGTTAGGGTTAGGGTTAAAGCAAATTTAAAATGAAAAAAGCAAATAAAACGAAGAATCGTTTGTTTATGTAGTCGGCACTTAATGTATATCGGCTGAATGGACGTCAGTGATTGGTTGAAATTATCGAAATAAGACAATTTTTTACATGAAATAAATTCGAATACAAAAATATTTTTCTGTTCTATAACACAAAATAGATAAGTATACGAAGTTTGAAAGTCTTTCGGTACCAAAAACACTACGTAAAACATTAATGAAAAATGTGGCCCCCGTTTTAAAAAAGATCCAATATAGCAGTATACATATTGATACGGGCAATACGAGTTTCCGCGTATGTTATTATAACTCAGAGGTGAAACAGGTGTTTGTGCGAAATATTTCTTCGCTATTTCCTGAATAAATCTGCTGTGGTTAGTCTTACATATGGCACTCAGCAAAATGAACACGTAAGCAAATTATATCGATGCAATTCTACTTATGTTCAATTTTTGTTCCTTCTTCGAAAAGGCGTCTACTATTTGAAGCTTGAGAATGCTAGTGAACTAGCCTAAACCTCACGTATAAAGGGAATGCTATAAGTGGACATGTGTATCATAGCTGATAATTCGTAAGGCATAAGGAATTCATGCGTTTGGATTTTGTATAGTTTAAAACTGATCATTTTTCATATTGATGTTTATATTAATTATGAGGCTCGGTCTCTCCGTCTTCAATACATGCATGCTGTTATATATATATATACATACATACACACACACATATATATATATATACACATACACGCGCAAATACATATGATATATAGAAAGATATGTGTGCGTGTGTTTACGTATGTAGAATTTGTGTGTTGAGTGTGCATATATTGTGAATGAGCATTCGTGACATTTATAAATAATGCAGATAAATAGAAATACATACACAAAAACGAAGAAGAAAAACACGTGGACGAGCAAAAGCTGAGATGTATGCATATGTATGTATGACTACCTGTATGTATATACACTCACACAAACACTTGCATATATCTATCTATCTATCTATATATATATACAGAGAGAAAAAGAGAGAATGGGAGGGAGGGAAGGAAGAAGTTAGGGGGAGATCGGGAGAGACATAAACTGAGAGAGATAAATAGATGAAGAGATAGATAGATAGATAGATAGATAGATAGATAGATAACTGAAAAATATGTGTACGCATTGAAGAAGAAAAGCAGAAAAATATTTGGGGCTTTCGAGACAGCTATTTTGATATGACTCAAGGGACAGATAGTAAGAGGTTTGTGTAGAGGAAACAAGATTACAGGTTTGATTGTTTTGATATAGACGTCTGAGGGAAGAAGCAAATCCTTAATTATAGTGTTGTGCTGAAAATTGGTGTGATGTTTTCTACTCTAAGATTGTTTATTTGGCGTCTAAAGGTTAAAAGCAAAGTCACGAATGGCAATCACTATCTTTATGACCCGCTGTCCGGCATTACAAACGTAATAAATGATCCTATTTTATTCAAGTATTAATTAATATGATGGAAAGGAGTTAATTATGCTAGATGGCATTTCTTAAATAAAAGGGTCTCCACAGATATAACTGAAGTTTTCCCCTGCACTTTTATGAATTCTTCACTACTTAAATGCTGGTCGCTTACTATTCTTTTCTTTTTCGGAAGACTATTATTATTATTATCATCATTATTATTATTATTATCTAGAATCTCTACTAAATTCCGTTTAATTGGTTCGTGATAAAGATCTATTATAGAGAATTAGTACAATTCAAAAGCGTCCGGTCATAAATGTTGCAGTAAAAAGGAATAAGTACACACGCACAGTCATTTGCGCACGCACTCATGCCAACTCACACACATACGTAGAAGAGAAATACAGGGGGGAAGGGATTGCGGTTCCGAGCAAGCTGCCAGGCAAACTTCTATTCCTCTTTTATAGCGACACCAATTTCTGACCCGGTGTCATAGCCTTTGTTCGTGTGATTTCCTTTACATATTTTCTTTTTTCTTTTTCTTCTCGTTCGGCAGATAGCTTTCCGTTTGTGCTCATTAAGATTCGAGAAAGCAAATTCTTTGTTGGTGTTCATTAACCCTTGATAAGGCCTGATCAAAGATATCTTTAGTAAAAGCCATTCAAGTCCTGGCCATTCCATATTTCTCCCAGGAATTATACAAAAAATGATTACATTATGTAAAAAAAATTTAAATAGAAAGATGCTACTTAAATAGACTAGCCGCACCCTCTAGCAGATTGATAGACCACATTAAGCCTCTTTTGTTGGATTGGTATATTTTTTTCTGTTCTGGAGCTAAAATACCATGGAACATATAATATGTTTTGGGGTATATTTTTATGAAACAATGTGATTGATGGTTAGGGACTAAGTTAAAACTATAACTGTATACAAGAGAAAATTAAACTAAACTCGACTCCGTCGGCTACAAAGGACCTTGGGTGCACCTCACCGGCGAACGCGCAATCTAGGGTTGTTTTTACGGAAGATCAGAAGTCGCCCATGTATACCAGTCTCCCCACTCCACGTCACCGAAGTTACCCAAGAGAAAGACAAAGTCCGATACACCTTGGAACCAGTGACGTTGCAACGCATTTCTACAGCTGAGTGAACTGGAGCAACGTGAAATAAAGTGTCTTGCTCAAGAACACAACACACAGCCCGGTCCGGGAATCGAACTCACAACCTTGCAATCATAATCTCGATGCTCTAACCACTGAGAAATTTTATATTTAGATAATATGGACGGAAGTGAATAGCATTTTTGTTGATTGGAAACTCTAAATCCAAGTGTTATAGTTACACTTCGATACTATATTTTAATAATAATAAATATTGATTTCTTATGTGAAATTTAAGGGAATTGTTTAATCGATTAGATTCATATTTTGTGATATGTCATCATTATCACCATCTTCAATATTGTCATCATCCTGAAAGTGAAATGCGTACGAAACAACCCTGCAATGCAATTTGTAAATGTCATAATAATGCATTCGCCTATACTTGGGTATGCAACTCTCTCTTATAATAAGGTTTGAATCATTTGGCTGAGTTTAAAATCAAAGGGAAAGCACTAAAAAATTACCGCAAGCCACCTTATCCGTCGCTATAACAATTTCGCTTCTATAATACGCCAATATGGATTGTCAGTACATTAGCGATTGATTTCGATGACAGGCAACGTATCTTGACAGTTGGATGCGAAAGAATGAAACGCTGCATGTCTTCTGGGTGTTACATTTTATCAGAACCTGCTGGTGTTTGCACTAATGAAGAGATGGTTCCGCTCTCACGATTCTCTGAGCAGCAACCGATAGTATTGTGGCAGTAGCAGCAGTCGTACCATAGGCTGTTATTACATTACTCTCATATTCATATTTCTTATTTGTGTAATTTGTAATTGTATAATTTCTGATTTTATGTAAGGTTTATGAACTCAACTGTATATTGATGAATATCCTATCTGTGACGGTACGAATCCATCATACAAATATGATTTCGGAAGTCATCAGTATCTAAATAACCATTTCGATTCACAAATGATCAGGAGTTATTGACAGTTATCTCCACGTTCACAAACTCTCCGTAGTGTGTTGTCCCAACGGTCGACAACTGTAGTGATGTTTCAAACATGAGTCATGTTTCTCCTGCCCATGTATTGTGTGAATACAAGATATGTAGCGCACACGCTCTTCTGGCATCCTCGTCTCATATTTATTTGTAGTTAAATAATACACATATGCTTTCATTCACCGTGTCCAACTCAAGCTTGTATATATTTTGACAAATCTCAAATTCTGCGGATTCCGATTTCTATTTCAACGGTATAAGCAAGACTCTCTGTTTGTTTGAAGAAGAGAGGTGTATCAATTTTATTCTTGGGCTTTCGTGTATAATTTACTCGAGAAAGTCTGTAATGTTTTCTTTATAATCTACAGCTTTTGCGCAAGTTGCTGTACATGCAGCAGTTGTTCTAAGTTGGTATCTCATTTATGCTCACGATGCTAGAAAAATGAACTGCTGGTTTATAATATCTGACTGAATAGTATTTTCATGTTGGTGTAAATAGGGGAACATTCCACGTCCATGGAAATATCTTATCCTGTGATCTCAATACTACTGAAATCTATGTACTATAGCAGCATCCGCTGAGCAGAAACATCAACCACTAGCTCATGTGCCTTGTATCATTTTCAGTTTTATATAACAGTAGAACTTTTCTATATTTTCTGTCCGGATGATGACGGAACATCCTGTCACAGAACGGACAAAGCTTCTTTCAGTTCTGCTTCTCAGGACAAAGGTAAGGTAGCTTCGATTTTTGAAATTCAGAGCTAGCTTGCTTACAAAAAACTCCTCGGACTTTTTACAGTCGATTTGTCGGCAGTATAGTGGTTTGTAGCTAATTTATCTATTCTTGCTTTTCTGGTGCATATTGTTTTGACTCTGTGTGTAGTGGTGATAGTATTAGTGTTCCTGGTGGCGGTTATGGTAGTACTAGTAGTACATGGTGTTAGGAGAGGGTATAGTGGTGTGGTCTGTGGAGGCGCAATGGCCCAGTGGTTAGGGCAGCGGACTCGCGGTCATAGAATCGCGGTTTCGATTCCCAGACCGGGCATTGTGAGTGTTTATTGAGCGATAACACCTAAAGTTCCATGAGGTTCCGGCAGGGGAAGGTGGCGAACCCTGCTGTACTCTTTCACCACATATTTCTCTCACTCTTACTTTCTGTTTCTGTTGTGCCTGTAATTCAAAGGGTCAGCCTTGTCACATTGTGTCACGCTGAATATCCCCGAGAACTACGTTAAGGGTACACTTGTCTGTGGAGTGCTCAGCCACTTGCACGTTAATTTCACGAGCAGGCTGTTCCGTTGATCGGATCAACTGGAATCGTAACCGACGGAGTACCAACAACAACAGTAGTGTGTTGGCTGGTGTTCGAAGTGTTTCGTATTTAAATTAACTCTTTGAACAGTATTCACATGTATTTTTAATTATGCAAGCGTAATTGTGTTTAGGGTTCAGCAAGTACCCCCATTCTGAAAAGTAATTTGGTGACTGGATTGTTTATTGTAAGTCATACTGATTTTTGTTTAGGTGGCCATCAAGCTAGGCTTTGTAATACCGTAAATAACTGTTTACCTAAAAGCTGTACAGGGTATGTAATGACAGATGATAAAACTCTCTTCTAACCTAGGAAATGAAGTTGACTTTCAAAATTGTGAAGGCTTCTTGTTAGTAAAGCTTCGACAAAAAAAAATTATATTGTAACCTGGTTAAAAATGGCTTCCTTCACAAATCTTTCCAATGAACATAAAATAAAATTAATAACAATAATAATTCTAAGTACTAAATTCTACATCGTATCTCATTGCTAAAATGATACACCCCATACATTTTATATAGGAAAATGAATAAACATTAATTTTCCCCAACTTATCTATCTTATGTTACTCTGCTGCTTTACATCAATACAGATCTGGTTTATTTCCATTTGTTTAGTTTTATAGATTATACTCTCTTAGTAGTTCTTACTTCGTTATTACATAAAAGTTTTTTTTATTTTTAATATCATCAGTTTATGTGCCATGAAAGATAATCCCTTCAGAGTATTGATCTCATTTTTCATCTCTAAATCTGTTTAGCAAAATGTTCACTCATTACGTCATTATATACAGTCTAGGGAATAAATCACAGCTGTTTGCTTCAAAATATTTTACCTCCACTATAAAGTTTACTTCGTTTTCATTCGAGTATAGGTTTCCCTGTGAAGCCTTCTTGCTTTGTTTTGCATTGTTTATGGTATCATAATTCCCAAGCACAAGAAATTATAGCCATCGGAGTCGAATAAATTGATTCTTCAAAACAAAAATATTTCATCTTAAATTTGAAAGTATTGTAGATTGGCAATATCATTAGGGAGACGAGAGAAAAAAAAAAATCAACGGTTTTCGTTTCGTCGTTTTAAAATTCTGAACGCAAAGCTGCCGAAGTCAAATTTGCCTGTGTATTGCGTTTGAAGTAATGGAGTGAGCTTTTCATACATAATCCATACTTTGTGTTTCTATATTAGAAAAGATTATTATGAAATTTCGACAGGAGATGAATTGATAGAATCGTTATAGCGGGACAAAAATATCTGCGGCTATTGTCTCTTTGTGTACTGAATTTGATTTCTACCCATGCCAACTCGGGCGTTCGTACTTCCACGACTGATAAAATTAAATAGCTCCCAACAACTGAGCTTAATATTATCGACTAACTTTTCCTGAATTGCTAACTTTGCGCTTAAATTAGAGATCATTGTTTTCGAATGTCGAACAAATGTTTTTTACAAATCTATGCAATATAAAATATCTTACCTAGAGCTATGTGAGTTATATAGAATCATTTGCTACTTCAAACTTAGAAGAACTTTATTACTCTATTGTCAGATTCCAAATTAATAAATTGTGAGTAGTGGTGTCATTTCTATCACTAGGGGGTCCAATCTTAAAAGCACTTATGTCTTTAAGTAGTGATATGGTCTGTGTATGCATATTTCAAGCAAAATCCAGTTAAGCAGTATAAGTCTCTCTTGACACTGACATGAGAATCCAGCCGTTTACAAGATTCCACTCTCAAGCAAACATATCTAAACATCACTATTTCTTCCTTATATTCTGTTTTATGCAAAGCATTTACTTTAATATGCACTCTCACTCACGTAATTATATATTCTTCCCTATGTGGAGGATAGACAGAGTTATTGAAGTCCGGCCGTAGACGAAATCAACTTTGATTCTTTCCTTCGACTACGAAGAGTATAAATGTTTCAAATCTTGATATCCGTCTGACTGGCTGTTCTCGAAGCCTCCAAAGTGTTGCGTTGTACTTAAATTGTTGGTGTTGTGATTATGATGAGGATGATGATGATCATGATGATGATCATCATCATCGTCGTCGTCGTCATTATTATTATTATTATTATTATTATTATTATTATTATTATTATTATTATTATTATTATTATTATTATTATTATTCAGTAGTTTTATTTTTATAACGTGTTTTCACTTCACTAA
>NC_068988.1:20085594-20086366 GCF_001194135.2 Octopus bimaculoides | reverse complement strand
TATTATTATTATTATTATTATTATTATTATTATTATTATTATTATTATTATTATTATTATTATTATTATTATTATTCAGTAGTTTTATTTTTATAACGTGTTTTCACTTCACTAACGAGCGCAGCTCTATGTGCCTTAGGTATGTGCTGTGGTTTGCTGTGTGCTCTTATGCTTACTGTATTGAAAGTGTTTTGCGTAGGATGTGTGCGTGCCCAGTAGTACATATTATTATTATTATTATTATTAATATTATTACTATTCAGGCGGTGAGCAGGCAGAATTGTTAGCAAGCCTGTTGAAATGCTTCACGGCATTTCGTGCATCATTACGTTCTAAGTTCAAATTCCATTGAAGTCGACTTTTCCTTTCATGTTTTCGGTGTTGATAAATTAAGTACCAGTGAAATGCTGGGGTCGATGTACCAAGGGGTCGTGTTGCACCAGATAGATATATCCTATCGACGACTTCGGAATATAATATCTGTCAGTGCGACAAGCGTTGTCAAAAGAGAGATACAACAGTGGCAAATGATGGCTTTATAACAAAATGATAAAAAGAAGAATTTAGTTTGGCTAAATTTGACAACCGCACATAAAGACTCAGAAGAAGTAAGGCTAAGTCATTTTGTCCGACGTGCTAACGATTCTTTCAGCTCATAACCATTACGTAAAAAAAAAAGAAAGGAAAAGAAGGAAACAAGAAGGGGAAAACATAATAATAATTACTCTTTTACTCTTTACTCTTTTACTTGTTTCAGTCTTTTGACTGTGGC
>NC_068988.1:20084146-20085554 GCF_001194135.2 Octopus bimaculoides | reverse complement strand
TATTCTTTAGAAGCTTAGTACTTATTCTGTCGGTCTCTTTTGCCGAACCGTTAAGTTACGGGGACATAAACACACCAGCATCGGTTGTCAAGCGATGTTGGGGGGACAAACACAGACACACAAACACATACACACACACACACACACATATATATATATACATACATATATACGACGGGCTTCTTTCAGTTTCCGTCTACCAAATCCACTCACAAGGCTTTGGTCGGCCCGATGCTATAGTAGAAGACACTTGCCCAAGATGCCACGCAGTGGGACTGAACCCGGGACCATGTGGTTGGTAAGCAAGCTACTTACCACACAGACACTCCTACGCCTACTGTTGTCATTGTCATCGTTTTCTTCAACGTCATCATCTTCGTGACGTTTGGTTGATTCTTCAGCATCATTGACATCAACATAATTAAGATGATTTGGTATGCAGTCCAATATTTATTCATCGGCTGAATTTCAATTTTTGGTAGAAGGGAGTTGTGTAATGTCCAAGTTATACAAGTGGCAATATTTGTTTTTATTTTCTGGCTAAAACAAAAACGTAAAATATAAATACATAAACGTCAGCTCCATTGTTAGTCTCAAATATTTTATCCATTTTTTCCGGTGTCGATTTCATAAATCTACACAAAGAAAACGAAAAACGATATTAAAGGAAAAAAGAAAAAAAAAACCCGATTCTGTGCACTTCTTGGTACACAGTTTCTAAGTTGAAGATCATGTATATATGGAATCCCCAAAACTCTATAGACTTGTTGTTGTCGTTGTTGTTGCCGCTGTTTTATGCTTCTTCTAATGCTGTTTAACATTTATACAATTACGTAGGAGATTCTTTGTCTCAGGCGCCCGGCTGTTTTCTCTCTGGTAACTAAATCTCTTGTTTCTCTTGACAACTCTAACTTACAATATGCAGGCGGCTATGTGTTGTGATCCTCTCTCTCTCTCTTCCTCTCTCTTCCTCTCCATGCCTCTCTCTCTCCCACTCTCTTCCCCTCTGTCTCCTATAATCTCTCTCGCTCTCCCTCCCTTTCTCTCTCTCTCTCATTATTTTCCTTTGCCTCGTACAAAACTATATTTAGTTCATATTTATTTCTGTTTTTTTTTTACTCTTATTCCATTCTCTATTTCCTCGTTTGTTTGCGTTCTTCTTACTCTTCCGCATCTTCCTACTCCTCCTCCGTCTCCTTTTTTATCCTTCGTCTCATCATTATCATCATTATCATCATCATCATCATCATCATCATTATTATCACCATCATTGTCATAATCCTCATCGTGTCATTGTCACCATCTTCACCACCATACAACACCACTACCATACAACACCACCACCATACAACACCACCACCGCCATCACCACCAACCACCACCATCACCAACTACCATCACCATCACC
>NC_068988.1:20080510-20083920 GCF_001194135.2 Octopus bimaculoides | reverse complement strand
CTCCTCCTCCTCATCATCATCATCATCATTTATATTGACGGCCGACACTGTCCCTCTTCTGCTCACCTCCCAGTAGCTTTTCTCTCTCTCCCTAACGTCGTTTACACTGTCCTGCTCTTCTTCCACTGGGTCCTCGAATCTCGAATCGCTTTCCTATCTTCATCCAGTTATCCTCTGGCGTCTACTCCAACGTTTTTTTCATTTTCCCAGCTTTTTCACTACATTTTCCTACAAACGCTTATGCCTTTTTCTACTGCTTCTTACCTCCATATTTCGTCGTACATTTTTTCATGTATAGCGGTTCTACTATGAACCTCATCTACCTTATTTTCTCATTCCGCACTCACTGAAATGGTCACTCACACATGCGCACGCGCACTCATGTACTTACCCCCACTCCCTGTTTGCTCTCTTCGTCTTGCTCAGTGGCTCCCAAACTTTTTAGAGACGCGACCCACTATTTATGACACCAGTTTATGGATGGCGACCCACTTAACTCTACTGGGTCAAAACATTAATGAAAGACCAAATTTATTTCAGATTACATTTTCATTGAGGCCTGTGAGAAGGATGAGCCTGTTTCTTGCTACGCTCAATAATCGAATTAACATCAGGTTCAATGCGTGATAGTTTCAGCCGTAAAGAATTTGAGTGCTGCAGTTTATTTCGAAATTTGCTTTTAATCCCAACCATTGCTGAAAATCCAGCTTTACAATTATAAGATGACGCGAAAGGGAAAAGTACTTTTAATGCTTCGGTCGAAACGATTGGGTACGGGGTTTGAAGAGACGCTCAGAACTGTACCAATTTTTGGGTGTTAAACGTTATTTTCAAGGAAGAGTCTTCGGATAAATCTACTTGATAAAACAACCAGTCTGGTATTGAAAACATGAGTCTTGAACTATCTCGATTGACAGCAGTTAAACAAAGCTAATGCGTAATTTTATAACTTGTTGTGACCCACTACGATTCCGTTCGCGACCCATCAGTGGGTCGCGATTCATAGTTTGGGAACCGCTGGTCTAGCTCTCTTAGAGATTTTTCATCACCGTAACAACCTTCATTTTCTCTGTATCTCTCTTACTCCCTTCTCTCATGTTTACGACCATCTCCCCTCCTGTGTTCTCAGCCTCTACCTGCACCTATCTATATCTTCCATCTTACCTGTAGTCTTCTCAATGTGTCCAGCTATTAAAACCATATTCTTTTGGACGTCTTATTTTCATCGTTCAGAAACCGATGCTATCTTTCCCATTTTGCATTTCTTTCTCCAGCCACTCATTTACCGATTCTACATCTCTTCGTTCTTACATTTCTTCCAATTTGGCTGATTATCCTCCCATTCTAGAATAATCTCTTTCTCACTTGATTCCTCTTATAATTTTCCTCCTCACTCTATTCCCCATGCACTCCCAACGGTCCCTTCATTCACAAAGATTTCTCACTTCCTCTGCTACTTCATTTAATTTGCTTTCCTTTGCTCCTTAAGCAGCAATTATTACCCACTTTTATGGACAGTTTATCCCTGACCGTACTCAAAATTCTTTACAGATTAACAAGTGATTTTCATTTAGTTATACGCCGCGAATCTATTTCGCTATCATCCACCCGTCTCTGATTTAATTAGATTTTTCTACCCGGCAGGCTTTCTATTGTCTTTAATAATACAATGTTGACCTCGACTCCTATACTGTTGAATAACTCTTTGTCTTCCAATAATACATACACGCCTTACAGTCATTAAGAAACACAGACACATTGAAAACATGCAATAACACATTCATACATATACAGAGTGAAAGGGAGAGAAAGACAGAAACTGAGAGAGAGAGAGGGGTTACAATCACACATAATGCGTTCATAAGGATTAGCTTTCTTTCAGTCATTCATTCACATATACATTCACTCACACTCTCTATATAGCTCTCGTTTCTCTCTTTCTCTCTCCTTCTCTCTCTTTCTTCTACAGCCATCAATTCGTATATAATTATCTCTTGTTCTTTGTATTAACGAAGACTTCATTTGTGTGCCTCATCACTTGTCACTTTATCCCGCAAGTCTCTCATGACTCCACGTATGTGAAATATATTATGTTGGTGTGTTTTATATGTTTGAAGAAAAGCAGAGCTGCAAATGCTTAATCAATGTGTTTGCATACATATAATGTCAGTTAGGAAAAAGAGCAGCTTGCCTTCTGTTAATCTTAATCTGTTTCTTTGACTTCATCACACAAGCTTTCTCATTTTTGTCACAGTCCCAACGCCGTTTAGACTTTCTCCCACTCCTATCTTCTCCTCCTACCCCTCCTCCTCACCCTCCTCCTCTTTGTCGTGACTGGCGTCGTTGTTGTGTCTTACACTCAGTACCACCACCACTTTAATATTGCTCTGTGATGTATCGCAGGACATCGTCTTCACGACGGAACCAAACCGAACAAACTAACATGCTACACCCCACCTCACACGCACAAACACTCACACACACATACAAATAAAAGTACGCATACACACACACACATACACACACACACACACCACTACCACCCGTGTGAGTCAAGTCACCTCAAGTCGCTTTGCACTTGTGCCATATGTGTGTGTATAACCAATGAGAGAAGAGAATGGAATTAATAAATACTCAGTTGATTAATAACTAATGAAAAACTTGGAGAATTCCGTTAATTAAAATGCTTTATTAGCAATCAGTCTTGTCAGATGCACATATCGAGGAAGCTAGAAATTTGATTAAGAACACTAAAACAAACAATAACACGAAATACCAACCATTTTAAACAGCATTACCAGCACCAGCATCATTGACACCAATTACTGCGAATGTGTGATGGAAATCTCTGAGTCGTCTCTTGAGCTACGAGTATCGGCAGGTATATTTCACATTAGTCAGGGCCTATTAGTCCCTCACATACAAAATACCGGTATGGTCAATGTCGCGCTAGAAAGAGCAACCAAATGTCCATCCAAAAAGAACATTTTAATGATCACTGTATGGTTACAGTGTAGTCAATGTATAGTTAGAAATAGAAATCGGGTAAGAAATAGTAGTGAATTTTGGCTCCAATCAGATCCTATATGAATTGTCATGCCTACGACGTGTTACCGCAAGCCTATCTTCTCAACAAGAATATGCTACATATTAAGATTAAGTTAGACAAAAGCTCGAGTGATTTCTTAAGCGCAAAGGTTACGGTATTTGGTTAAAGGAAAGACAGATGTGACATTGGTACTTTTCCTGATATATTTAACAAGGAAAATAAATTTAAATTATTCATAAATAGAAACGAATTTCATATTGTATTAAAGGAGTGAGAGAGCGAGAGACCAAAACATATTTACATATACATGCATACACACAAACATGTGTGTGTATATATATATATATATATATATATATAT
>NC_068988.1:20076158-20079193 GCF_001194135.2 Octopus bimaculoides | reverse complement strand
AGATAAATAGATAGAAAGATAGATAGATAGATAGACAGATAGATAGATAGATAGATAGATAGAAAGATAGTCACGTCAGAATAATAGTAGACTTACTTGCAAAATAGGACGTGTGCGTTCAATAATGTAATAATACAAAGAATATATATACATGTATACACACATATATGTACATACTTACATCTACATGTGTATATACATGCATATCAGGGTACAGGACGTTAGAACAATAAACTACAGACAACGGAACGAACACATAGGAAAACGGAAAGCCACTTGGAATATCCCTTCATCAGCTGTCTCTATTCTATCTAGACGTTTCGAAGACAAGACAGAACGTACTCTAGAATAGTCTCTTCCTGAGTAGTGGATCAACCCATATATATATATGCATATATATGTGTGTGTGTGTAAATGAGTGTGTGTGTGTGTATCTACATATATAAGCCTTTACCTACATACACACGCATATTTGTACATATTCTTGTACACAAAGACAAAATAATTCACAGGAGTGTACGCATTTTGTCTCATATACTCACGCAAGCACACAAAGATGTGCGTGTATATTTGTATGTGCATCTATTCATTTACCTTATGTACGCATATATACATGTGCATTCACGCGTTAGCGTGTGCATTGCGGCAGTTCAAAGCTAGCTAAGAATTTTGCATTGCAGTTATGAAGCTGGGGATTCGGTGTTTTGGCCGAGTACTTGCCAACTTGGAAGAATATATTTTTTTTACCGCAACCTCCTCTCCTTCTACGTGAGGCTGTGGGAATATAAGATATGGAGAAGTAATAGATTTAATTAATATAAACGTTATTTCAAGGCGCGGCTTTGTTACATATAGTATCTGATGCTTATTTATTCTGTGCATCAAGGTAAAAGGTTACGTGTGTCCGGAATACTCGACCACTTATTGTCTAAGTTTAGTGTACAAGTAATTAAACTTGTCATACACCTGAATGTTTATTGTTAAAACCGATAGTGGATCTTGTACACACACGCGTATATACATATGTGCATACCTAGAAACATACATACATATATGAATACATACACACATTAATGCTGCCGTACACACATACACGAGCATGCAGATATATATACTCACACACAGACACACACACACTCTCTCCCTCACACACACAGATATACACACACACCCACTCTCTCTTTCTTTCTCTCTCACACACGCACAGAATATCTGTATAGGAATATATGAGTGTTTATATGTATGTTTATATTTGTATATATGCCTATTAGCGTACAAATATACATACACACGTATATGTGTGTGTGTGTGTGTGTGTATATGCTTGCGTATTTACATCAATGTTTATCTATTTTACTCTCTCTCTCTCTCTCTATATATATATATATATACACACACATATATACACGCGCACAAACACACTCGCATACGCACGCACACACATACACACATATACATATTAGCATCCATGGGCCTATGTAAATATAAAAGTAGCTGATGTAGTTACTGATACGTACGTACATACACGCGCAAACGCACGCACATACACGCGCAAACTGCATGCATATATATATATATATATATATATATATATATATACATATATAAAATCGGGTATTCATAAATGTATGCATGCTTGTGTGAATGACGTTCAAAGACGTTGTCATTACCACCACCTTCCGCACCTGTCATGTCTATTGCCATCAACATTACCCAATAATTATACCCCGGAGAATTGTCAACAATAAAGTTACATCGTTAAATGTTTCGTCTTGCCAGCAGCAATCTTAACCATGACATCATATGCACTGCAGTTTGGAGAGTAATATTTTACTGCTCCCATGTCTATCAACCTCCGCCGTTGAGGGCAACTTGAACAATAGTTACTTCCCACGGGGATAATGTTAAATACCATTATAGACAGTAATGATTTTTCTAGGAGAGATGTGTGAAGGAGGTGACCGGTAGGTAGAGGTAAGAGGTAAGACATGTGATGAGAAGAGGGAGAGAAATGAAGGGAGTGCAGTGTGTAATCTGACATTTTAAAGGCATTTTAACTAATACTATTGATAAGAATTTAATGTGTATGAAACTGTCTGTGTGTTCGTGTATGTATGTATGTGTGTGTATGTATGTATGTGTGTATGTATGTACGTATGTATGCATGTATGCATGCTTGTATGTATGTTTGTATGTGTGTATGTGTGTGTCTGTGTGGGGTATAAATATATACGCATGCATGTATGTATGTGTGTATGCATGTAAACATGTGTATATATAAATAGATAGATAGAGATAGATAGACAGATAGACATACATAGAGATAGATAGATAGATACATACATAAGACAGACAGACAGACAGACAGACAGACAGGCATGCAGGCAGATAGACAGACAAAAAGATAGATAGATGGATATATATATATATATATATATATATATATATATATATATATATATATATATATATATATATATATATAGACAGATATAGTGTGCAAAATTATGTAACTGAAATCGGATATGTATGTGCCTAGTTATGTTTTTAATCTAACTGCGTTGGTCATATTATCTATAATACCATCTACGAACAGTTCGTTTAGTCTTCATACTGTGTATTCTAGTACATTTGAGCTTGTTGGTACACAAGATTCGTACCCAAAGGAGAACGAACATGCAATACTATAAAACAAGTAATCACAAAATATTCGAAGAGAAAGATAAGAAAAATATTTCTTTTACATATCGTGGGATTTACATGTAATATCATGATGTAAGAAAATAAAGAAAATCCCCAAAACTAATCATAGAACTGAATATAGTACGATTCACTGCTAACCACATCAACTCACAGCGATCTCATCACTGCGTAGTTTGTTAGTGCTACAAATATTTTAATGAAAGCAACACGCTTGTGATATGTCTACATAACTAAGCTTGTTGATACAGGTTACTGACATAAGTGTCTTAAACTCGAAAAGCGGGTGCCGCATTAAAGAGAAAATAACAAAACACAAACCGGCAACAGAGTCA
>NC_068988.1:20066779-20069279 GCF_001194135.2 Octopus bimaculoides | reverse complement strand
TTTTGACATTTCATTTATCCCATAACTTCTCCGAGACAATTCATCCGGGCGTCATATTTAGTGGCTTGGTTAATGAAACCACTGATGTTTCAATATCTTCTCCCTTTTGCCCTCTCCTCCTTTTTCTCTTCTCTGTTCATGCACACACATACACATAGATGCCAATCTACAAATATGTATGTATGTTTGTGTGTAATTGCTCAGGATTACATACTAATGAAATACTTGTGATTTATAATATGTGCTGAGATGTGATTCACTTTTTGATACGAAGTTAGTATTAAATAGTAAAAAATATTGTTTTTGCAAGTGAAATATCCCGCACGCTTTACTCGGGAGTCAATGGGACTTCAATCAAGACTACATTATCTTCTTGTTGCCTGTAATAGGCCAGAAGTTAAATATTGGCTTCAGCAGTGAATATCTTACCAAGTCCGAAATTGCCAGCATGCGGAATAAGATATAATTCTGCATCTCAGACGCAACTTGACATAAGCTTGCACATATTCAATACTATAAAGCACGGAGGGTAATCATCTATGGTGCACCATTTATTTAGTTGGTACACAAAGTATTCCAGTAGCTATAGCAGGTTTACATATTTCGTTTTGTAAGACGTCTAAATGTTTAAAGGTTATTTGGCGACTATCTCATAAAGCAAGTTGCTAGATATCGTTTAATCAGGATGATTCATTACTATCTTTATTTATGATCTACATTGAAATCAGTGAAGTTAGACAATTGGGGATATAAAGAAGAACGAGAGCTCAAATATGGATGGTTATATATTCCTATCGTTAGAGTTGAAGATGGGAATTTCATGATTCGCACAGCCGTCTCCAACTATCTTCGGCACGAAGAGATTTGGTTCGTCACGAGTTCTCTTCTCACCCGATATACTCTATACTCTAAAAGTCAACTCACGTAGCTTTCGCTCTCTTCAAAGGCACTTACATGCATTAAATGTTTATCCTCGACACCCACCCAGTTATATCCTCGGTAAAGCTGTGTACTTACTGTACCTTCTCGTATACACATATAGTGCGAATCTTGAAAGATGCCACAATCCTAGCGGTCTTATAGTGCAACGAAGCCAAAATATTACTAGAAAGTAGTTAGTGTTTCGTCGGACTGACCGATTTTCTTTTTCTTTTATTTCCTCGGTTTTTAGCAGCTTCAATCCCCGGTAGACTAGGTGAGCCAGCCGATTTGGTCACTGACGACCTGAACATGCGAGAGGATAAACCGGAATAATTATTTTCAATAGGAAACATTCGCGACATGTGATACGTTTAGTCGATACATCAAAAATAAATAAAGGATATTGAGTTGTTAAATAGTATAGAGCTTGAGATTATGCACCCGAGTAAAAAAAAACATTAGACGGTCATTGCTGAATTAATTTTGCTGCAAAGTAATTACTTTTGATCATCTTTGTGATTGTATAAGGTTCATGACACGACCAGGGGCGTAATGACAATAATAAGAACGAGGTCACCAATCAACGAGCTACCTTCATCGTTCTCTTAATTCTCACTTTGTTCTTTATTAGAAATAAAATAGAAACCAAAATAAGAATCAATAAGGTTAGAGACATTTGGCATTTTCGAGATATAACTTACTGCTACATTTACCGATAACTAATCAAAGATTGCCAAATAAGAATCAATTAAGAAATATAATTAATTTCCACCTATATAAACTATTAGCGAATTTCATTGTTTCAGAGTGTAGATTGCTTTTATTTTTCGTGATCGTTTGATTATCTTCTTTTATGATATTGATTACTGCTAAATTAATGAAGATTAAATACTTGGGTAGAAGGAGCGGGTGATACACCGCGGAAGTGAGCGTTTCGATACATTCGATAAATAAATAATAATGATGATGATGATGATGATGATGATGATGATGATGATGGCGATGACGATGTGGATGATGACGACGATGACAACGCTAATGAAATATTTAGAAGAAGAAGGAAAAGAAGAAGGAAAAGAAGAAGAAGGAAAAGAAGAAGAAGGAAAAGAACAAGAAGAAACAGAAGAAGAAGAAGAAGAAGAAGAAGAAGAAGAAGAAGAAGAAGAAGAAGAAGAAGAAGAAGATATGAACATTTCACAAAGTTAACTGATTTCTAAAATAACAAAGAATAGAATGACTGCTAAACGTAAATATGAACGGACCTGAATCTAAGATGATGAAAACATCAAAAGAAAATCATGCACAAACGGTAATATAATTAAAACATAATTAATTAAACAAAAACACACCAAGTGCAGTAGTTGCACTGCGGTAAAACAGGCACCTCAATATATGCATCTGTGTTTCTATGTATATGATTGAATGTTTTCTTTGTGCGTATATATGAATAGGTATTTAAGTGTGGTTGTATATTTGACTATGAGTGCATTTCTACACGCAGACACACACATGCAGACACACACGCACACACACACACACACACACACACACACACACACACACACACACACACACACAC
>NC_068988.1:20061459-20066612 GCF_001194135.2 Octopus bimaculoides | reverse complement strand
CTTATACATTGTCTTATTCTTCGTTTATTAATTTATTTGTTTCAGTCATTTGACTGTGGCCATGCTGGAGCACTGCCTTTAATCGAGCAAATCGACCCCGAGACTTATTCTTTTGAAGCCTAGTACTTATTCTATCGGTGTCTTTTGACGAACCGCTAATTTACGGGTATGTAAACAGATCACCATCTGTTGTCAAGCGATGTTTTTTTTGGGATGGGGGAAACACACACACACACACATATATACGACGGGCTTCTTTCAGTTTCCGTCTACCAAATCCACTCACAGGTATTTGGTTGACCCGAGACTATAGTAGAAGACACTTGCCCAAGGTGCCACGCAGTAGGACTGAACCTAGAAACCATGTAATTGGTAACAAAGCTACTTACCACAGAGTCACTCCTGCGCCTATATATCTATAAACCAATAGATAGATGAATATATTAATGCCAATACTAGTAGAGTGGTCTATAATTACGAGGTGTAGTCAAAATCTATCCAATCTTGATTTTTTTTCTTGCGCAAAATACTAAGGCTTGATCAAAATCTACATGGCTATTAGGTCCTGGATCCTTCCTGAGCAGTTAGGAAAAATTTCCGTGCTTGTAGGTTGCACCATTCATCCGCACTGACGCTTTGAGTAGAGGTGTGAAGAGCGTGCTGTGCGATTTTTCATTTTGGGAGATGACCGAGCGCATTCAGCAAAAGTATTATATCAAATTCTGTCAAAAACTTGGTGATACGCAAACCCAGATTATCGAGAAGATTCAAAAAGCCTTTGGAAATGATGCTATAAGAAAAATAAAAATAAATGAGTGTTACAACTGGTTCAAAGATGGCCGCACCTTAGTGGACAGTGAGCCATGTTGTGGCAGACCATCGACAAGCAGTAAGGACTAAATGATTGCAATGGTTTTTCGTCGCCTTCGTGAAGCTGTTCTGAGAAAATGCCCCGATCTATGGGCAGCAAAAAATTGACAACGCATCTGCTCGTTCCACCCACATCATCCAAGCATTCCTCGTTAAGCAAACACACTCCTAGTTGGGCAGCACCGATTGTCAAGTGGTGGTGGTGGTGGTGGTATGGAAGGAAAACTGACAAAATCCTATCGGTTTGGTAGCCACTAGCTTCGACTCCCTCAAGAACAAAAATAAAGTTCACATAAAAATACATATATATGTTCATCCATCCATCCATCCATCAACACATCAACTCATCCATCCACTCATGCATGCATTCATGCATACATACATATATACATACATACATACGTACATACATACATGATATGCATATATACAGACGTACATGCAGTACTCATCACGCCATATGCATTCATTTGTTCGCTGCTCTGAACTACTTGTTAAAATAACTTGTAAGTATTAGAATACTACGGAACATGATCACTGAGATTTCATGTCCGTCTGAGTACGCATGACTCAATGATTTATTGAAACAATCCATCCGACTACATTTCCACCTGTCAGACTTACAAAACTGTAGATGAATCGCTTATGTGGGAAAAATTACTTATTAAAGATGCAAATCAGTGGTATCGGACACATAATTTTATTATTACAGAAGGGACGGCTTGAATACTGGGAGATTTTTCTGTACCAACAAATGATTGATTGCCTGTTTATCTATAAGTATATCTATATCTATACAAATAAGGATACATTCAACCATGCTCAAATACACACATATACATGCACTCAAATATTATGTAAGCACACACAACTGCATACATATAAGTGCGAAAATATATATGTATATATATATATATATATATATATATATATATATATATATATATATATACACACACACACACACACACACACACACACATATACACACGTATACATTTACAGAATTCATATATGCACATATATTTATATTCATGCAGATACATACACGCACATATACACTTATCATATATGCGTATCTATCTATATATATACCACTAACGATATATTTTTCAGGTGTGTATACATATGTATTTATATATTTTATTTGTGTTTGTGTATTCGTGTGTATATACTTGTAAGTACGTATGTTGTTCTTTCTGTTCATAAAATCTGTACGATTCTGTGAACAAATTATCAGTTAACCAATGCCAGTTTATATCTGATCTCTCACACAAGCTAAAAGATTTCTGTTCCCTATTGGCTTTCAGCCGCGCTATTCAGTGGCAAAGGACCAATATGTTAATTCCAAAAGCAAAACAACAAAAGACAAAACAAAATACAACAACAAAAATAAGATGTTAAATATAAAAAAGAACTCTTTAATAGGAAATTTTGGTAGCGGATATAGAAAATATTTTTCAATGGTTAATTACCGTTAATGTCTCTGGCAATATTTTGCTTTGATTTCATTCACATGTTAATACAGATGGCGTTAGACTGAGAAATAATCTAATAAATGTACTCTAGTTTTGTTTGATTCTAGTAGATCTTCTAGTTAACGATTTTCTCTTATTTTCTGCAGTTTTCTATAATCATTCACATCACACAAACAGACATATACAAATATACACGCATATCTTACCACAGAGACTCAGAAATACATACCTATGTGTTATCTGCACCCACCTGCTTCTGCGTTTACTTCATGCATGGCATTATCTTTTATAGTTCATCTAAAACCATTTGTTGTTGTTCTTATTTGCTTATTTCAAAGAACCTCTGGACATATCGATTCGCTGTATATACACGTGAACTTACTTTAACTGATAAAGTATTGAATGCATAATTTCATATTGCGATAGTGTGTTGATTACTTCCTATCTACGTATCTAATAATCTCACCATCTACATATCTGCTTGTGTATCTGTCAGTGTATCCACCTACATATCTACCAATATATTTATCAAACTAACCATCGACATATCAATCCATATATCTTTCAATGTTACAACCTACATATCTACATATATATATGTATGAATATATCCATCTCTTCGTACCTATCTATGTATCTGTCAATCCATCCTTGTGCAATCTTTATCTATGCATCTGTGTACTTGATTAACAATTGCTTAACGACTATTTCATATCTAACTATCAACACCCACATACATAATTTTCTCTCTCTCACATAATGAGTGGTAATATCTCTGTCTACCTACCTATTTATCGCGCAAGTGTGGTATCTATGTATGGATCTCCCCTTCTTCTTCACTCTCTCTCTCCCTCCTTATTTTACGAACTTTGAAGATGAAATTATTGCTTCTTTCATCACCATTGTATTCTTTAAGTTCTGCAAAATTACATTATCTGTAACCTCCCTATTGACATAACAAGGCTTGCTAATCTATCGCAACGTTATCGCCACTAATATATAAAAAAAGGGCAGAGCGTAAGCCATTATAAAAGCTTAAATCATCGCACCTAATTAGCTCAGTATCTCGTTTCACATGAAACGAAGGCTTATTGTTACGTGACTGAGAATCTTCCTGAAGTAAAACATTTAAAACCAACTTTTGAGCTAGTTAACATCGTTTTCACAAGCACTGAATTGAATTATATGCGTCAATTGAAAATTTCAAGAAGTAAAAGTGGACAAACTTATATATATATATATATATATAACTATATGTGTGTGTTATACGAAATGGAAGCAGAAATTAATTTCGTTCAAGCAAGAATTATGCTTCGTTTTACTTATGTGTCTATATCGATTTCAAATGTCACAGATTAAGAGAAAACATCATATAACCATATGTAGAAACATTTTAGCATTTAAGAAGATACTTTATTTATATTGAATATTCTCTTCTGGCTTAGAAATCTTGGTTGCTGACTATTTAAATGGGATTCAGTTGTTTCAGATAATTCGGAATATAATGGAAGGAAAGTAATTTTTAACAGATAGCAACGTTAAATAATCGGGGTTTTATTAATGATATAATTGGGTAGTGTGTCTTTGCCTGGACGAACAATATTAAAATACAATAAAAAGAATGATAATCTTTATGAATATAAAGTTTCTAGAATTATTCCTACACATACATAGTTATATATACATATATGCATACACAAACACACATGCTTATGCATTTGTACGTATGCGGATGTAAATATGTCGGTGAACGGTTGTTTCCGTTCAGCTCTCATAACTAAGTAATCTGGCATAATAAATAACGACAGAAGAATTCATAGAAATTTAGAAAGCTTAAAGTTGCTAACTTGAAACTTTAGGATCTTTCAAGACTGTGACTGCAGTTCAATGAGTGAAATATAGTGATTGGTCTTGGGTTTCTACAAACTATCTTGCCTGGATTTCTGCATAAATATATGCTAGGTTTAATGCAAATAAAAACACACTTACCTTTAACATCTACAAGACAGTAATAGCAGTCAGATTGGTAGTCTTGTGGTTCACGCCAAACCATTAGAATGCGAAACTGCATACTTCTTGACTTACCCAAAGACCATTTTGAAAGACCATTGGTACATGTTGCGCAACAGATATGTGAGGTCCAAATTTAATGTTGGTCTCCGATCTTGACACCAAAATATAAGTAATATTGTTTTTTTTTTTTTACCAACGCCGTAATGCTTCTTGCATTCTTCTGGAATGTCACAGCAACACAGATATGACAAAATTTGTCTGGGTGATTTCTACACTACCCTCTTGGCATTTCAATGCGATTTTTATTCTAATTAAAGATCGAATTAAATATTATAGGTATTTTATTGTTTTTTCTCTGAAAATCTGAAAACTAAAAATAAATAAATAAATAAATGAAAAATAATAAAAATACCCAAATATTAAAAAGTCGAATTACTATAAACTAGAGTCATTGTTTGAGAAACAGTTGCCATTTTCGTGATCTACCCATAAAACTAGCCTAGAAAATGTTATTCTCATCTCTGTAGTCGAACTAATGTTAATTTTTGTTGTACATGTAATAGGTAGACAAGCAGATAGATAGACAAACAGATAGATAAATAGATAGATAGATAGATAGATAGATAGATAGATAGATAGATAGATAGATGGACAGATGGACAGATAGATAGATAGATAGATGGACAGATGGACAGATAGATAGATAGATAGATAGATAGATAGATAGACATATAGATAAAGAAATATAAATATATAAAGACAGAGAGTCAAAGTGATAGAAATATATATAGA
>NC_068988.1:20059116-20060088 GCF_001194135.2 Octopus bimaculoides | reverse complement strand
TAAAGACGAACTATATAACAGCAATCATTTTCCTATGTGCTAACGATTCCGCCTGCTCACAATAGCAACAATATCATCAATAACAGCATCAGCAACAATAATGATTTCAAAATTTGGGGCAAGCCCAACAGGTTTGGAGGAAGGGACTAAGTCCATAATATCGACCCCAGTGTTCAGCTGCTACTGAAGCTTTTCGACCACGAAGAGATGAAAGGCAAATTCGTCCATGTCGGAATTTGAACCCAGAACGTAATTACACCGAGGTCGTCTCTGCGTTTTATCGTTCGGAATCGATAAAATAAGTAGCACTTGAGTACTGTGTTGGTGTAATCGAATTCCCCGTCCCTGAAATTGCTGGCTTTGTACCCTAATTGGAAACCTATGTTAAAGTGTGCAAACATAGCTCGATACTATCATTGCACAACATCCCGCTGAATTTTGAGTATCCAGTAACTAGAGCCATGGCCCTTGATTAGAAATGTGTAAATCATGTTCACCGAAGATTGGTTTCGGGCAAAGGTCCTTCCTTTGAATAGTTAAGAATGCATCCTGAAAATGTAACTTCTCTTCGAGGCTAGGAAATGTTTCCGACGTTCTACAAAGCTCATTGCGAGAGATGGCTTACTCTAAATGTACTTATCAATGTGTCCCTTACTTTTCAAATACTTAAAGTAAGTATAAATCGATAGTTATCGAGGTCAGAACGATCTCCTATTCTAGCATGTTTCTCTCTCTCTCTCTCTCTCTCTCTCTCTCTCTCTCTCTCTCTCTCTGTATATATATATATATATATATAACAATTAGAAAATGGAGGATAATATGCTGAACCCAACTACTTGCAGACGGTGTATCCCGTTGAATTCATTAATTTAATTCATAGCAAAAGTGACAAAAAAAGAAAAAGAAAAAAAGAAAGAACCAAAGCACAGGTGTCTATGGCAGACTATGTTATTCTGCCAACCTGGTTTACAT
>NC_068988.1:20055978-20058435 GCF_001194135.2 Octopus bimaculoides | reverse complement strand
ATATATATATATATATATATATATATATATATATATATATATATATACTCACATATATACATATACACATACATACATATATATATATGTATATACATATATATATATATACATATATGTACATACACATATATACATACACACATATGTATATACATATTTGTATATATATATGTATGTATATATATATATATATATATATATATACATATATATATATAGATAGATAGATAGATAAATATCCATAAATAAACACATACCCATATATGTATGCGTGTCTTGTTGACGCTATAAGTGTACTATAACCATGTTAGAGAACGAGAAATATCTATATTTTTAATGATATAGCACGAGCACTATTCGAAGTTTTTTCTGTAAAAGTATTTTTCAACTTCATACTTAAATGAAATGTTTCGAGAACCATCATTCTAAAAATGAATTATATCACTCTCTCCCGAAAAGTTATAAAATTTTAAGAGATCAGCAGCATATAATTCTCGCAGGTAAGAGCTAAGTTTTTAAAATAGATAGAAAAATCTTTGGAGGTTTGTTGTGGCGCAATGGTAGCGATGAAGTTTGTGGATTCGTGTTCCCCCTGCAACTTTCAACCTTTTTGACCAAAAGGGTTTTTCAAGCCAACTTTTACATGGTATTATCTATAAACCCACGCCACATGTTTCCAGTACCATTATTCGAAAAAAGATTTATATATTAAAAATATTATCATCTCTAAATCTCTCGAAGAGGTGTATACAGTAACAGTACCATAAAGTAATAATGTTTTGCCAACAATATGTAGCAGTCCCAGGATGGGACGAATATATACTTTTCAAAGTGACAGACTCACACTGATCTACAATATGCAAATATTATTATTTCTAAATCTTTCAAAGAGAGATATACAGTAATACCACTTCGAGATCTATATATTTTCGACAGTAGATCAGTAGCGACACTTAGCCAACCAAGCTAATCCACGCTGATAAAGAGCAATAATCCAGAAACCGGTCCGCGGATGTGAGGTTGAGGGTGGAGGTGCTGATCTCCCCTGTTTGGAAATATAAGGACAGGATTTTTGTATCGTACAGTCAGGTGGAAATTATGTTTCCTGGGGATAAATAACATTCGTCCCATCCTGGAACTTCCACATTATGTTGACAAAAAGTAATAGATCTATATATTTCCAATCTTGAATTTATGGTTCCCCCAAATCCTCAGGTACAGCTGTAAAGAATAGGACGAAAATTGAATTTCATTGGGTGTGTGGGTGTGTGTGGGTGTGTGCGTGTGTGCTTATGAATCTATGTAAACACAAACCTAGAGTTATGTCAAAGAAGGTATGGAGATATTGAAAGGATTTCTAGCATAAACAGATGTACATTTGATAAGACATACTGAAAGTAATACCGACGTCCGAACAATGACCATTAATATCTGTCTCTCATTGTAAGCGGCTTTAAACAGTGAAACATTCGTAAATTGTCGCGGATACGTTTACGAATAGAAACAAGACAATATAATATAAGAGAGAACTACTTGTTACTATCAGCAATGCAATTTAGATTTTAAAATATCAGCAACAATGCCATTGATCTTAGGAATATCAAGTTGAGATCAACCTTCCTGCAGCGATTAACGTCTACTCTCTGGTGTCTACTAAATAAATTTTACCCACTCAGTGTGCTAAAATTGTACAATTGTATAACATAATTTACTTTCTGCTTCAATCCGGCAGCGTCAGTGATTTTTTTTATTTGCATGATTATTTTATATTTTCTCTGCATTTAACAACGATAATTTATTGAATGGTGGCTGGAAACAAACTGTTTTCTCCGGAACTGTAATATAGATACGACATTTAATGGAAGATAGCGATGTAGTATAAAACCGCAGACAAAGGTAATACCCATGTGGTTATTGAAGAAATTAAAATATTAATAATCATGAATGTATTTGAATTGTTGCAACAAACGAGAAGTTTTAGTAGATTTAGTAGCATATGCGTCGCTGTAAAGATACAACTAAACGGACGGAAACAGAAAAAGAAAAAGAAAAACGAGCTAAGATATTGTAGGCATATGACGCAAAAGACGAAACACACTTTGCAAAGCATCCAGTAGAAAACCATAGGTACAAAAGCGCCTATACAGACGTATACAGACAGTTGCACACAAAAACAAATATAGTTCATCTATTTTCTTCCTTCATTCTTCTACTCTTCACCTTTCTATGTATGGAAATTTCTAGCAAAGTCCAGGAAGTCAAAACCTCAAAGAAACGTTCGAATTTATTAATGATATAGTGAACTAGTAATTAATGACACATCTTAATTTAAATTCGATGCTGGTATTTTCCGTCGTAAACTTATATATGTATGTGTATACACACACACATATATATGTATACACACACACACACACACACACACACATATATATATATATATATGTATATATA
>NC_068988.1:20054412-20055762 GCF_001194135.2 Octopus bimaculoides | reverse complement strand
ACACACACACACACACACACACACACACACACACACACACACACACACTCACATATGTATCTATAATTAGCTTTGTGGAGGCGTGTGGCGTAGGGATTAGCTTGTTGCACTTATCGTAAGATTGTGATTTCGATTCATGGTCCGCAGATTGCGCTGCGTTTTTGAACACACGCGGAGCTATAGTGCATTCAAGCGGCAGAATTATATATGGTAAAGAGTCTGGAGGAAACTGGCCTTTTGAGCCTATGGTTTCATTTTGTTGTTTACATGCACGACATGTTAGGCTAGTGCCGTTCTCTAATATGTTGACCTGGTAGTTCCTTGTTGGTAGGCATTGCTCTTAGGCTGCTATGATAAACCCTTCTGTTTCTGACTTCAAGCCAGAAGAAATTAACCTTTGTCAACATCGGCATTATTAGCTCCCTTTGGGTATTTGCCATTGAGAGGTTTTTCCTGCCATTTATCAGTGAGAATATCTAAGGCAGCAGTTTTAGCACCGGTTTTCATACGTTTAGATTTTTTCGTGCTTGTATCAAATACGTCTAATTCTGGAATTTGTTGTATTAGATATTCACGTGCCTATTTTGTTACTATGACGCTTTTTTGTTTTCATGCTTGAAGACAAGTTTTAACATCCAGTCATTAGTTTCAGGTAGGTGTTGAGGCGAATTGCAGCATTCTTCATTGTTAAATCCAGTTTTAAAAGTCCACATCTACCCTCTTTTCTTGGTAGGTAAAGTCGTTCTATGTCTGCCTTAGGGTGGTGCATTCTATTCATAGTCAACAATTTTCGCATTTTTTTTTTTTTTTAGTCAAGATTACATATTTCAGTAATTGACCAGTTAATGATATTAAAACTGTAAGTCACCGGTACGGCTAAAATATTGTTCGCTTCGATCCCGTTTCTTGCATTCAGCTCTGTCTTGAGTATTGCCCTTACCCTGCGATAACATTCTCTTCTGATCCTTTCCCTCATCACTGAATATTTCTTCTTCTTCTTCTTCTTCTTCTTCTTCTTCTTCTTCTTCTTCTTCTTCTTGTACATATTATTATTATTATTATTATTATTATTTTATATTTGACTTTTGTTTTGCATTTGTACAAGTTGGATCCAAATCTCACCCAGAGACCTCAAGAGACAACAAGTTAGAAGTTCATGTAGGTGTTCTGCCTAGGGTACCATATATTTAGATTTGTACAGTTTTGTTCAAGTGAATGTTTAAGAAACCATAAGAAAATTATGTGTTTGCTTTAAAATTTGAGATCACATAGACAGCATTTTACGTCTATTATTATTATTATTATTATTATTACTATTACTATTACTATTACTACTACTACTACTACTAT
>NC_068988.1:20051409-20054258 GCF_001194135.2 Octopus bimaculoides | reverse complement strand
CTCCCCCTCCTCTACTTATTATCATTATCATTATCATCATCATCATCATCATCATCATCATCATCATCATCATCATCATCATCATCATCATCATCATCATCATCATGGGGCGGCGAGCTGGCAGAATCGCTAGCACGCCGTCCGAAATGATTATCTGCATTTTGCCTACCGCTACGTTTTGAATTCAAATTCCGCTGAGGCCGACTGTGCTTTTATCCTTTCGGGGTCGATTTAATAATTACCAGTTACGCACTGGGCCGATGTGCCTATAATAGAAAGGATTATTATTATTATTATTGTTGTTGTTCTTGTTAGTAGTAGTAGCAGCAGTATCATGGTTAATATTGGTTTCAAACTCTGGGCCAGGAGCAGCAGTTATTTGGGAGTAAGACGATAATATCGACCCCCGGTACTCAACTGGTACTTATTTTATGCATCCCGAAATGCTGATCGTAAATCAACTTAGGCGGAATTTGAACTCAGAACAGACGAAATCCCGCTAACTAATGTGGCGTGCGAACGATTTGGCCAGCTCGTTCCCCTTTTATATCGTTGTTAATATTATTATTGCATTTAGTAATGTTTGTTCCTGTAGTAGTAGTAGCAGTAGTAGTAGTAATATTATTATTATTATTATTATTATTATTATTATTATTATTATTATTATTAGTAGTAGTAGTAGTAGTAGTAGTAATGATTAATGATGATGTTTAGGATCGATTTCACTCACATTTCTCTGCCAAAATAATGTGGAGATAGCACGAGGGGTCCAGGTCATCTAAAATAATAATAATAATAATGATAATAATAATAATAATAATAATAATAATAATAATAATAATAATAATAGTAACAATAAAATAAATATAAATATCCGGAGCTTGATAAACTGTTGGGCGAAAGCGGCGCCTACATTCTTTGCAGTGAAATAAAAAACAAAAAAAAACAAACAAAAATGTTAAATATGGAACTGTCTCTCCCTATTTCTCGCTTTGACACCCACAAACACACACATACATGAAGGAACGCACGCAACCTCCGACCACGCAAATACTCTTTCACACATGCACACGTATACGAAGAGGAAAGTGGGGAGTTGCTATATTTAATCATGTATCGAATGTGTGAATTATAGCACTATCAGTGACAGCAATCTCAGGAAAATTATTTCACTCATCATATAGTATGTTCTTAAAATGAAGATGGGTTTTCACTCCTTGTGTAAAGCATAATATATGAGTAAATATAAGAACACTATACAAACAAGATAGGGTTTCAATTATAGCTAGATTTTTTTATACACCCTGTACTAAATATGATTATAATAATAACTAGCATTTTATTATTTCTTTCTGCATACGGCGTCTAAGAGTAATCGATTTTATTATCCTTTGCATGTTGGAGATACCAACAAATATACATTGTGGCCTGTTTCTATAGATATTGCTTTATTTCCAGAGCTCAAATGTCGCTAAGGTTGACTTTACCGTTCATTCTTCCGAGATTGATAAAATAAGTACCAGTTGCCCATTCGGATCGATGCAATCGGATTCTTCCTTCTTCACAGTTGCTAAGCTTTTGCTAAAATTAGAATGAATCTTTCTCTAGTTCTCGATATTTTTCTACTTTGCCTTAGTTCAGAATAACTAACTGAAACCGCCACTGATCATATTATTCCCAACTACGACCATCTCGGAGGCGCAATGGCCCAGTGGTCAGGGCAGCGGACTCGCGGTCAGAGGATCACGGTTTCGATTCCTAGACCGGGCGTTGTGCGTGTTTATTGAGCGAAAATACCTAAAGCTCCACGAGGCTCCGGTAGGGGGTGGTGGCGACCCTGTTGTGCTCTTTTGCCCCAACTTTCACTCACTCTTTCTTCCTGTTTCTTGAGTAACGCTGCGATGGACTAGCGTCTGGTCCAGCTGGGGGGAAAACATACGCCATAGAAACCAGGAAACCGGGCCCATGAGTCTAGCTAGGCTTGAAAAGGGCGCATAAATAAATAAAAAAATATGACCATCTCGCCTTCCCTTTTGTAATTATGTAGTTATTTTCTTCTTCTTCGTCTGCCTCTTGATTCCTCGGGAAACACAGGGCTGCAAAAACATCCTTTCCAACGGACGCGGCTCTGGGGGATCCTCTTCAGCTCAGCCCACGTCATTCCGGCTGCCCTCACCTTTGCTTTCAACACTCTTGCACCAAAACTGTTTCGGTGTTGGGCGTCAGAAATGTTATCGGCGCGCTTGGCTTCTCGAAAGCTTTCACCAGTTCGCGTCCCTGTAACAGGTATGTTTATTTCTTTTTACTACAGCAGGTTGTTATCCCAATTCTAAACCCCTAACCTGGAGGGCCAAACTTACTAATTTATATTTAATTGTACTATAGCCAAAGGCCGGAAATTGTGGGAGGAGGGCTTAAGTTGATTTCATCGACACCAGTGCAAAGCTGCTACTTATTTTACTGGTTCCATAATAATGAAAGATAAATCCGGTGACGGTGGAGCTTAAATTCTGAATGTAAACTCCGGCGTTGCTAACGATTCTTCATGCTCGTCAGCTTACTGATATCTAAATAGCATACTTACAGAGTGGTTAAGATTCTGCTCTGCCGAAAATACTTACTTACACTAAAACATTTCCATAGTAGGCGCAGGAGTGGCTGTGTGGTAAGTAACTTGCTTACCGACCACATGGTTCCGGTTTCATTACCACTGCGTGGCATCTTGGGCAAGTGTCTTCTACTACTACTATATCCTCGGGCCGACCAAAACCTTGTGAGTGGATTTGGTAGACGGAAACTGAAAGAAGCCTGTCGTATATATGTATATATATATATATATATATATATAT
>NC_068988.1:20048665-20051186 GCF_001194135.2 Octopus bimaculoides | reverse complement strand
TATGTATGTGTGTGTATATGTTTGTGTGTCCGTGTTTGTCCCCCCACAATCGCTTGACAACCGATGCTGTTGTGTTTATGTGCCCGTAACTTAGCGGTTCGGCAAAAGAGACCGATAGAATAAGTACTAGGCTTACAAAGAATAAGTCCTGGGGTCGATTTACTCGACTAAAGGCGGTGCTCCAGCATGGCCGCAGTCAAATGACTGAAACAAGTAAAAGAGTATAGTTGTCACCCGTGATTTAAAAAAAGAATCTGGAATATATTAGATAATGATTAATATTGATAGAAATCATTGATTATTGGTACCAATACCAACACAATGAGGTTTATTATTATTCAAATCAGAAACATCACCATTATCAGCATTACTAATACGATTCATAACATATATGACCACCACCATCATTTTTCTACCACCATCACAATTATTATCACCACAACCGTCACCACCATAACTGCCCATACTACCACCTATTCCAATAACACCAATACCGTCATGCTCGACAACCTCAGTTTACTACAACCATTCCCATTTCCAACAACATCACCAACATGCCGCCAACATCTGTGATATTTTACCACCGCCATCACAGCAACAACGACTACCACCACCATTGCTCTAACACTACCATCAATATCACCATAATTACGACCAGTAGCGTAATCTCAAACACTACCTCAATAACACTGCGCATCAATACAACGGCACATCACAGCCAATAGCGGCATCGCCATCACCATCGCCATCACCATCACCGTCGTCTTCACATCCACATGTGATGTTTCGCAGGATCAGCAAAACTGAAACATGATATAAGGGGGTAAAAGAAAGTAATTCGTTAAGATATTTTTCTGCCACACACCCCCACGTCCTTCATTCATTTCATGTCTGCCTCCCTTTCCCTTTGCACCCTTCTCAGTTATCGAATTATGGAGACAAGTACACCAAACTGTGGGTAAATACATATACATACATGCATGCATGCATGTATGTATGTATGTATGTATGTATGTATTTCTGTATATATGTTTGCACATATATACACATATTAACAATACACACACACACATATATATATATATATATATATGCACATATTCACAATACACACACACACATATATATCGGTATATGCATACATACACATACGTACATATACATACATGCATGTTATGTATATGTATGTATATTCTTTACATATATATACATACACATACATGTTTGTTTGTGTATATATATGTACACACACATATATATGTGCATATATGTATATATATATATATATATATATATATATATATATATATATTCATAAACACACTAATAGTAACATAAACAGATACACACACATTCACATCACAACCATTTGTCTTTGACTAATTATTCTTCTTGGCAGGGTCTATTCTATCAATGATGCTGGGGAAGCACGAAATTGTACCTGGTTTTCTGTAGAATTGACAGCTTTATAGATTCTCAAATTCGCAGAATATCAGTTTTCCTATAGGTTCCGTCTAGCGTCAGTTAATTATCATTTTCTAACCCCTTTTCTCTCCCCCTCTTCTCTTTGCATCTTATAGCTCTTCTTCAATCCTTCTTGATTATCCCAACCACCTCACTCTCATTGTCTATCGCTTCCTTCTTGTTCTATCTCTGCATCGCCTCACCAATCCTTCTCCGACATTACTCTCAATTATCTTCTCCACGAAAACCACACACCGATATTTTAGCATTCTTCAAGATGTCAGAATATATATCATTCTATCACAGTCAATTTCGTTAGGTCACCCATTTTTGTTTGCTATTCAACACAGCAGTTTCGCTATAATCTTCTATCCCACTAAATTTGTATTATTCTTTTCTTGTCATTATATATGTGCTTTTTTTTCTCTTTTGTTTTGAATCAATCATTCATTCATTCGTTTATTTACTAATTCTTTCGTTCGCTTGTTCTCTCACCCAGAATTATATTTTATTTCAATGTCAGTCTTTATTGTTCATTTCGCTAATTTTCTTTAGGTTTACATTCATATATATTTTTCATTCTTTGTTTTTTTTTATATTTATATTATCACACCCTCATATATCATGCCGTTTGCAATATTACAATTTATTATAAATTATCTTTTCTAGACTTCTTATTTGTCTCGATACGAAATTTTCAATTTGTAACATGTTATTTACATATTTGTCTTGTTTTCTTTATTGCGTTTGACAATATTTACTTTTCCTTCTTTAATAACCTCCCTTAACTCTCTGATTCATCATCGATATATCTTGATATACCGGGTTATTTATTATGTAACCTAGATAGCTTTTGTATCATATTCTTGATGATAGAGACTACTAGTAACAACATATACATACATTGCATACGTACAAACTAACGTACAGACAAGGCAAGCATATACAGACACAAGTAACATACACACATACACATATATAGAGACATACATATACATACATACATACATACATACATATATATATATATATATATATATATATATATATATATATA
>NC_068988.1:20038858-20046690 GCF_001194135.2 Octopus bimaculoides | reverse complement strand
TATATATATAGAGAGAGAGAGAGAGAGAGAGAGCCATAGATACACGTATAGACTGCATTGTTTACAAAAACATACTCATGTGTGTGCTTGCGCGGGTGCCTGTGTATGATTCTTAATATACAAAAGAAAGAAACAATACTGCGTATATACATAACTGTCAATTCAGTTGTTCATCAGAGGCTGAAGTGTCAATTCGTCGCTAATCTCAGCTCTTCTAGTTTACATTCTTGATGGCGTATTTACTAATATATTTCTTATCGTACTTTTCTGCTTCCGTGGTGAATATTAAGAGAATGTCATTATAGTGTAAAGATAAATATATATATGCATGTATATGTGTGTATGTATGTATACGGAAAAAATGTTCAAATATTTTAATCTGATTCCAGTGTATCGAAACGCCTCCCTAAACCTTCTTCACATAACGAGTTTTAGGTTTGATTAGTTTATATTTTTTCTTATGCACTTATGAGAAATTGGTAATTCTATATACATAGTTTGTAAATTCCAAGAAAATACTTGCTTTCATAAGCATTTCTTTGACATCCAGATTCCTTTCTTCTCTCCCCGTTATATCTTTCCCTCCCATGTTCAGGTTTTAATCTAAGATGTTAAAAAATTGATTTCGCAGAAGATACTTCTAATGTTTAAATAACAACCTTCTATAAATTCAATCTTTGATTAACGAAACAGACATTTCTTTCGTTTTTAGGGAAGAAAATTAGAAGCCGGGATAATAAATTCTTTCGAAGTTGCTGTAAATGATTTGAGAATTTAATTTCAATTTTTAGCATTTTATGATCTCTTACTGATCTCAGTGTCTTTTCTGTTACAAATACATACACACACACACCCCTCCACACACACACAAACAAACAAACAAACAAACACAAGCACAGACACAAGGAGAGCGATAGCGAGAGAAAGAGAGGGAGAGAGAGAGAGAGAGAGAGAGAGCGTGAAAGAGGGAGAGAAAATCTCATTCCTGTCATCCGATTATCTGACAGTTACAAAATTTTCTTTCTCGCTTTCATCATATTGCAATTTGCATTTCTCTTTGTTACTGTAAATCTTTGTCTTAATTTATTAATTTATTAATTTCTAACCCGTTTCACAATCCTTGATGCAGTGTTATGCTCTCGATACACCATACCTAATTTATCAGACTTCTTATTCCTTGTCCTTTCGGAATTTCTGTAGGTATCTGCGAAGTATTGTCTTCTTGTGTTGTTGGCACTCCGTCGCTTACGATGTCGAGTGTTCCAGTTGATCCGATCAACGGAACGGCCTGCTCGTGAAATTAACGTCCACGTGGCTGAGCTCTCCACAGAGACGTGTACCCTTAACGTAGTTCTCGAGGATATTCAGCGTGACACAGTGTGACAAGGCTGGCCCTTTGAATTACAGGCACAACAGAAACAGGAAGTAAGAGTGAGAGAAAGTTGTGGTGGAAGAGTACAGCAGAGTTCGCCACCATCTCCTGCCGGTGCCTCGTGGAGCTTTAGGTGTTTTCGCTCAATAAACCCTCACAACGCCCGGTCTCAGAATCGAAACCGCGGTCCTATGACCACGAGTCCGCTGCCCTAACAACTGGGCCATTGTGCCTCCCATTTCTGTAGGTATCTGCGAAGCGTTGGCTTCTTGTCTTAGATCCCTCTCTTTCTATATTTTCCATTGGTGCGCTGCGAGGAAGGCATTAACGTGCATGTGCATGTGTACATCTGTAATTCTGTATTTAACTCCATGTTTATCTAGTGCTGAAACATACATTAACAAGTTATGTCAATATTTTGGCTACTTTCGCTAAGGTTCATTATTTTACATCACCAAAAAACTTCATAGGATGAGAAAATAAATAAATAATGATGATGATGATTGTAACGACGACGACGATGATGATAACGATGATATATTTATTGATAGTTAAAGGAACGCTAACGAGACAGGACGGTACGATATGATAAAATATGATATAGGTCACACCGGGGCTTCTAAAAAAATAAATTAAGAAAAACAAAGAACAATAGATGAAACCAAGAAAATAACATTCAAAAGCGGGCAGATTTCCGAATGCATAGGAGTTTCGTTCATCATGCTTAAACAAACCTTATTCCGGAGCTGAAGAAAATTCTAACTGGGGCCCCACATGCAACGTCATGTGCAGTTTATCTTGATATGAGATCACCATGTCACTCACATATGATTGCGATACATGTGCCTGGTGTAAATTTATCAGACGTGTAGTCATGAGGAGTATAGTGGCCTTCATATATTTGTACCCCAGTGTTTCTTTGATGGCATGCACTGCTTTCTCACGCAATGATGATGATAATAATAATAATAATAATAATAATAATAACTAGAGTAAAAGTCGCACTCCGTGCGGGCTTTTCGCGTGGTTCCTGCGACTGGCTAATCGGGCTTGCGGCCTCAAACTACAGAGAACTAAATAGAATGTCTATAACGACTATATGCCCCAGTGGAGGTTTTTCACAAGTTAAGGACGGATGAAAATTAATTCTTTAATGCAACCATTCTATTGTTCTACTCCCTATATGATTTCCAACACTTGGTCAATTTATCCTAAAGTTCTTATCTCGACAAGCGAATGTCATTTATCTCCTTCATCTCTTACTTCATCTGACAAACGCCAACCAAAATATCGTGAATCAGCCAAACTTTAGCTGCTAGAAATAGCAACCGAAATGCTTTTAAATCAGATACCAATGCTGGATGTTAAAGAACCAAATGAAGGGCAGATTTTCAATCCCAGGATTATCCTGATTCCAAAAAGGAATAATACGTCTAGGTAGAGTAAACTGAGATACAAAGGTCCCAGACGGACAGACGGAATTTCGCTCTTATTATTATAGATGATATTATATAATAATAATAATAATAATAATAATAATATAATAATAATAATAATGATGATGACGATGACGATGACGATGATGATGGTGATGATGATGATGATGTTGATGATGATGGTAACAAGAACTACAATAATGATTACAAATTCTGGAACAAAGCCAGCTATTTCGATTACATCAAACTCTCTACTGAACGTGAAGACAAGAAATGGTGCGAAGCATTTTCCCGGTGTGGTAACACTCCTGCGAGCACGCCGCCTTATTGCCATCTCGGCATCTTAAACAGTTTCTTATAATTAATTAATCAATCATAATAATAGTAGCAGCATAAGCACAAGCCTAGGAAGGGCGTCAGACAAGGCCATTAAGTTCCAAAATTTAATTGGTATGAAAGGTAAAGTTGACCTGCGTGGAATCTCTCGTCATAACGCAAAAAAGCCGGAAGAAAAGCCGCAAATAACATTTCTGATGCTCTAGCGATTCAGCCAGAATGCCGTCTTTAATGATTATTGATATTGATGAAAGAACTAAAATTTAGAGAGAGGAGCTTATTTAATAGTACTCCCCTCCCAGTGTTTGACTGATATACTATGACCACAAAGTATTCAATGACCACGAAGGAATGCAATTTAAAGATGAGCGCTAAATATAAAGCTGTAGAGCATTTACTGCTAGTTATTTTCCCCGTTACTCAAGCGATTCTGCGGAAGAATCCCCATTTCCCCAAGTAGAAGAATGGAAAAAAAGAATAACTACGACGACGACGAGAATTTCTAGCTACAATATACATGAGAATAAAAGCTAAAAAAAAAGTACGGTCTGTTTATTTTGTTCTGACAAAACACAAAAAGTTTCTGAACATGTAAACAATATCACATAATCTTTTAGAAAAACAGATGATTTGGCCTTCAAATAAACACACTGATACACTGATTCATTAGCTATCGATTGACTAGTTGAATGTAAATGTTAGTTGCATAGACACTTATAACTGTGGTAACGCAGTCTCAATATGTCTGGGTGAAGACTTTAAGTAGTTTATATTGTTGGTTTGCTTCTGCCTCAACAAGCTAATCTTCATCGTCAAACAGACGGTATTAAGCTGAAGGACAAAGCATTCGCAGTGTCACTTAGTTAATCCGACTGTCGCTACAGCAAACAATACCAAAGTACATTTTAGTCCGTTATCAGACAAGGATTAACACTATTATAGTAAAGTAAATTCCATAACAGCAATGGAAATTTACACGCCCAATAATCAAGTTCGGTCTGAATATTCAACTTTATGTCTTGAAATTGTATTCAGAATCACAGTGAAGTCTTGTAAACATAAAATGTGTTTGAGACGTTAATTTCTTAGATCAGAAATACTGGCTCATGGAGATTATGGAGTTCAGGAGAGACAGATATTAATTTTAGGCGTGAAATACATAAACTCATATGAGTGTGTGTGTGTGTGTGTATGTGTGTGTGTATGCGTGTGTATGTATGTGTATGTATGTATGTGTGTGTGTGTGCATGTATGCATGTATGTATGTTTATGTATGGATGTATGTATGAATGCATCTATCTATCTATCTGTCTCCCTGTCTATCTGTCTCCCTGTCTGTCTGTCTGTCTCCCTGTCTGTCTGTCTCCCTGTCCGTCTGTCTGCCTGTCTGCCTGTCTGCCTGTCTGCCTGTCTGCCTGTCAGTCTATCTATCTATCTATCTATCTATCTATCTATCTATCTATCTATCTATGTGTGTGTGTACATAAATACATACATACATACATACATTTATATACATTCCTAATCATTATTCACGAGGGCGAAAACTAGCAATTAATTTAAGCAAAAACAACTGTCTGGTATTTCGGAAAGTAACATTGTTGGACAAAAAAAAAAAAAATTAAATTAAATATAACGGAATGCTTCACATTCATTTAGAAACGGTCACAGTTTTTTTACTTGTTTACTAAGTCTTTTACTAAGACTGCATACGTCTATTTATAATTGCGTCCATGTTTTTCGTTCGCTAAGATAATGAAGTGAAGATTGGTCACACGAGAAGAGAAGAAAGGAAAAATAAACGATAAAAGATACAGAAAAAAATGTTAGAGCGGAAGTATATTTCTAAAAATATGTCTCTTTGTTTCACGTGTGAAGGAATACAGCTTGGTTATATAGAAAAAAATTTTTACGCTACACGAAGTTGCAGATATTTACGCACTTCGGTCTTTGTATAGTCTTGATTATCATATTGATTTGAATATCATTAATTATTTCGCAGGACAGCTGTTAGAAATTTATTTTAACGTGAACTATTTTGATAAACGGAAAAAAGATGTGTTGACAAACTACTTCAGCTGAAGTAAAAGTAAGCTCGTTGATATTACGTCTGGATGACGTAATATAAAACTTTTATACAAATATATATGAAAATTTCAAGATAGAAACCCTGTTTTAAGGCGGATAAGGAAAAAGAAAAATATAGCCAGTAACTCTCCTTCGATAATGTTTGTTGAGTTTCCTCTTATATAAAGGAACATGCGTGGAGGCGCAATGGCCCAGTGGTTAGGGCAGTGGACGCGCGGTCATAGGATCGTGGTTTCGATTCCCAACAGTAGCTTATGCCGTTTTCTCGGTTTCCTGTGCTTCTAAAAATCTCTGTGTTGAATTCCCACTTGCCGAGACACCACGATCATTTGTACGTCGAGTCTAGCACTGCAACTACTAAAACATAAATACAAGAATACAGAAAAAAAAACCTTTATGCAAATGGTCCTCTTGCGTTTCGTACTAATTAAATATATCAATGTATTTGTTTAATAGATTCAACGACAGCCTATCAATCTGTACCTCAGCATGTCTGGTGTCGGTCTACAGTCCAGTGATTAAACCAGTAAATGCATACATAGAAAATACTGTTTAGCTTTTCCTAACTTTTATGTGTTAGCGTTAATGTTGCATAATATTTGCATGTAGTATCTTTAGAAGTGAAATTTGGAATGTGTGAATCATGAATCATGTATTATATTGACTTCCTATGAAGTATGCTCAATATGTTTTATATTCATTGACGTTGTATACATTTGTATATTAGTGTAATTTAAATTCTGTCCTATGCGTTTAGAATATTTTGTTATGCAATCTGTGTTGTATTGGGATTTAACGTCAATTATATTTTTATTTTTTGTTCAAGTTTCGGCTAAATTAGAGAATTACAGAAACATTTTAGAGATTTACATTAGATAGCATATATGCACAAAAGCACATGTACAAACACATAAACACATATCTATCTATCTAAATACACACACACACACACACACACACACACATATATATATATATGTATATATATGCCAATCTACCTATCTATTTATCTATCTATCTCTTTATCTTTCTCACTCTCTCTCTACATACAGGAGTTGAACAAAATAATAGAAACACCTTAAAATGTGAAAGAAGTTTATTTTAATATGGAGTAACACCGCCTTTTTGCAGTAATTACAGCTTGAATTCTACAAGGTATGGACTCCTAGAAAGTTTGTATGGTTTCCAAAGGAATTTTAGGCCATTCTTCAGCTAAAACGGTCTCTAGTTCTTGTAGTGATGATGGTGGCGGATATCGACTCCTTACTTGTGTTTCTGAAATACGTCATACATATTCAATAATATTGAGATCTGGGGACTGTGATGACCAGATAAGATGTTCAACTTCATTACAATGTTCCTTGTGCCATTCAGTAACAACTCTAGCTGTGTGAATTGGTGCATTATCATCCTGAAAGATTACGTTTCCCTCTGGAGATATTTCCGCAAGCACAGGACAAATGTGATCAGATGAAATACCTAAATAGTCTTGACTATTAATTCTGCCATGAAGGGAAACCATTGGGCCGGCGGATTTCCATGATATAGCCTCCCAAATCATTACAGATCCTCCACAACGTGTAACAGTTGGAAGGAAGCAGTCTGGGTCAAATGCTTCTTTTGGCTGTCTCTAAACGTATACATGGCCGGTGTAAACATTCTTTCACTGCTCTAGGGACCAATTCGGTGGGGTTTTACTCCAGTTTAAACGTTTTGCAGCGTTTGTTTTTGAAAATAATGATTTTTTTATTGCAGCTCTCCCGTGAAATCTGGCTTTGTGCAGCTCTCGGCAAACTTTTTTTGTGGAAACTGAGTTCTCGACGTGGTCATTGAGCTCTGCAGTAATTTTGGGAGCTGTACTTTTGTGATCCTTTCTAACAATTCGCGTAAGAATACGATGGCTCCTATCTCGGAGTTTTGTTTCGACGAGGAGATTTTTTCCCTTTTTCTCAAAGGCTGCCTTTAGTTTCGAGAGAGTACTTCTTAAAACACCAAACATTTCGGCTGTTTTCGTTCCGTTAGCGCCTGCTATACGAGCGTCAACAATTTGACCTCTTTGAAAGTCCGATAGATCTGTAATTTTATTGAATTATTGTTTCCTTTATCTGATGATACCTGAAAAGAAATAGTGATTTTAGCAAAACATATTAAGCAACACTAATTATAAATCAAAAGATATAAAAATAAACAAGCTTTTGACGGTTTTGTAGATATTTCAAAATTATGATGCTATGATACTAGGTACTTCCACTATTTTGTCCCACCCCCGTATATGTGTGAGTGTGTGTGTGTTTGTGTGTGTGTGTGTGTGTGTATTCACACGTCTATATGCGAAGTCATATATCATACCCTCACAAGCACACCACCGTATATATATATATATATATATATATGTATTTGAATGAATGTATTCAAGCTTGTCCATACATGTGTGTGTGTGTGTGTGTGTGTGTGTGTGTGTGTGTATGTGTATGTGTTTATGTGCACCTTCGTTGTAAAAGATTTAATACAATACAGAGCTTTGCCAAGATAATAACAAATGCATTAGTGTAAATTAATGATGAAAAAAGATAACAAATTAAAAGAAAAAGAACTTGATT
>NC_068988.1:20034197-20038409 GCF_001194135.2 Octopus bimaculoides | reverse complement strand
TATATATATATACTAACGTGGAAGCGCAATGGCCCAGTGGTTAGGGCAGCGCGCGTGGTCGTGGGAACGTGGTTTCATTTCCCAGACCGGGCATTGTGAGTGTTTTTTGAACAATAATGCCTAAAAACCCCACGAAGCTACGGCAGGGAGTGGTGGCGAACCCTGCTGTACTCTTTCACCACATCTTTCTCTCACTTTTTCTTTCTGTTTCTATTGTACCTATATTTCAAAGGGCCAGCCTTGTCATACACTGTGTCACGCTGAATATCCCCGAGAACTACGTTAAGCGTACACGTGTCTGTGGAGTGCTTAGCCACTTGCACGTTAATTTCACGTGCAGGCTGTTACGTTGATCGGATCAACTGAACCCTCGTCGTCGTAACCGACGGAGTACCACCAATATTTCTTTGGAATTGTGATGAAATATTCAAAACAAGTTAGAGGTCAAATTAATTTATGACGAATTAGAATTATTTGAATAACCATTTAAGAATGAGTGCCTGTGATTGTCCCAAATTATAGTTACATGTGGTTATGATGATGCAGGACGTTCAAAAATTTTGTTTCTGTTTAGAAAGTTCGTTATTTACATTATTTAGATTTGACGCATATTTTTCCTCGTCTTGTTTGTTGTTAACAACATTGTTTCAACCAATGTACCTTCCAGCCTTCATCAGGTGGCTTGAGGAAATTTCGACCCTCAGTTCTCATTCCACTGCTTGGAATCGAACTCGGAAAATTGAGGTTAGTAGCCCGCGCTCTTAACAACTTTGTCATATAATATACCTAATTTCTCATCTCTTAAATATAGAACCATATTGGAAAGTTCGGTTTGCTATATGATACTGAATTCGCTATTAGTGAATGACATACATTTTGCAAGTAATACCGCGTTTTACTTCGGGATCAGCAATACTTTGTGAATGGAGTTTTGAAGACGTTAAATACGAGGTGCCGTGAATTCATTCATATATATACGCGTGCAGGAATGTATGTAGGCGTGTTTGTGTGTGTGTGTGATTGTGTATGCCAGATTAAAACCAGGGTATGCATTTAAATTATTTATTTATGCGCCCTTTTACAGCCTAACCAGGCTCAAGGTCCCGGTTTCCCGGTTTCTATGGCGTATGTGCCCCCCCCCCCCCAGATGGACGGGAAGCCAGTCCATCGCAGCTTTACTCAAGAAACAAGAAGAAAGAGTGAGAGAAAGTTGGAGCGAAAGAGTACAACAGGGTTCGCCCCACCCCTACCGGAGCCTCGTAGATCTTTAGGTGTTTTCGCTCAGTAAACATAGACAATACCCGGTCTGGGAATCGAACCCGCTATCCTCCGACCGCGAGTCCGCTGCCCTAACCACGGGGCCATTGCACCCTCCCCATGCATTTAAATAGAAATTGTAATTGTTCATGTAATAAATTTATATTGATAAAATATATAAAACACAGCGTAAGTTCACGACTAATTCTTTTCGATGAAAGTCTCGGAAACAATATTAAATCATGTATCTCAGAAATATGAATAAAAATATTAGAATTATAAATTATAATGGACACTTATAGAGATTTCCAGACTGTAATTTTGAAAGGAAATTAATTATGCCTGTTTACGTAATAATTATAAAGAAATAAATATTACCCACCTATTTTGAACGGTGGAATCTATACAGGCTCCCCACTCCTTTATCAATGGCTATGTTTATCAATTGAATTGTTGTCTGATGCAATCTGAATGCCGTTACAAGTACACTTACATTATACTATCAATTATATGGGTACTTAAACAGAAATTAATTTATCTAGTGTTCTTAAGATGGTTGCTACATGCATTATCGTTTTCTTTGCATAACCTGGAATTTTGGAGACTTGATCTTAATTGTAAGCCAAATATATCCAATCCATTTTTTAATCGTGTTCGGTATGGTCCTCCTTTTCTTATGTCAGCATCTTGGTTCACCTTTTATCACCCTGACCTCAACACCCATTCTACGATCATTTGAAACTGTCCATGTTCTATTATTGCCTAACCAAATATAACTTGCATTCAGCTAGAAAGTGCTTATCAGGGAACAATAGCAAGTATTCAGCAACACAGATAATGAGGAGGAAGATAATAAGGATTTACAGAAAACACTGGTCGACGAAAATAGATCTGAAAATTTTAAAACTGAGTGTTACTAATTTTAAAAGTAATTTTAAAATTGAGTGTTATTTAGTGAAACTGTCAGTTTGCAGAATAATGGTAGAGATGTTAATAATCGCAACAACTATGGTATGCATAGTGATATTTGTACTGTTAACCCTAGCTTAGTAATAATAATATTAATATTAGTTTCAAATTTTGACACGAGGCCAGTAATTTCTGGGAAGAGGTTAAGTTGATCACATCGACCTCGGTTACTCAACAGGTACTTATTTTATCAACCTTGAGAGGATGAAACAAAGTCGACCTCGCCACAATTTGAAATCAGAACGTACAGACGGAGGAAATGTCTATTATAAATGTTATTACTACCAGTGGAAACATGTTATATCAGTGGCAAGACATTTCATCTCTCTCCCTACTAAAATTTTATTACATTCAATAATGATTTAGAATTACATTGAAGTGATTTATTATTCATGATGTATCTGTAATTCATTTAGAACCTACAACGGGCTAAGTAACTCCAACAAATGCTAGAGAAATGCTTAGACATCCACCACTGAGACTTAAGAACAGTGAAAACTGTTGTAAACAATTCACAAAAGGAAACAAAAGGTCATAACTTATGCCTCTCTCATATAATCCACGTTAAACATTCTCCTAAATGTTTACGCTAGTATAGCAATAGGTTTTAAGTATCCAATGTACCATTTTAAAAGAAATACAAGATATCAATATAGAAAAGACGAGAGAAAGAATACATTAAAGAAAATAATAAACATTTTTCCTTGTGATTCACATAATGCAACTGAGTTGTGAATAATCCTTGTAAAACCACGTACGATATGATGACGTAATTGAATATAAGCAATGTCGAAACCTGGATGCAAACACTAGAATGGTTAATACAGAGAAAGAATCGGATTTAAATAATGGAGGAAATGGCCATAGCCTTAGAGTAAATTAATTCTGTAAAAACCCAAGCTTTAGAGCGCTGTGGAAACTTATAAATACGAATTAAAGTCAGAGATACACATTAAATATACATTAAAGAATAATCAGCAAATTTGAGGAAACACATCTTTAAAAACTATTTTAGTATAACAAAAACTATTGATAACATGCACAAAACAATAGGTTTAATAACAACAAGAGCCCTCAAAAAGCGCAAACCTCCGCCAAGGCAACAAGTCCTCTCAACGATTAGCCAGAGAAGATTTTTAAAATGAGAATATCTAAAATAAACTCGACTGCTCTCACAAACGAGAATCCTAAAAATGAACCCCATCGCTCTCAAAGAATAAGTTTTAAAAAACTGATAAAATAATCCAGAATCCTTGTCCGGTACCAGATCGATCCTAAAATCTTATCAGTTCGTGACGGTCATGAAGCCAAACTTCCCTGAAAGTTTCATCCGAATCCATCCAGCGGTTCTTGAGCTATCTTGTCCACGGTAAAACAAACAATCAAACAAACGCAACGGAAAACAATACCTGCTCCTTCGCTAAGGCGGAGCTAATAAAGCTCTGCACAAAACAGTACGATGTCTCATTTTGGACTCGCTTAACACATCGCCAACATTTGGGAAATTCTGCTACTGGTGATATGCAACGCTTTAAACAGTCTTTATTTGAAAACCTTCATTTCTAATAATGAACCCAATATATAGAGGGTCTATTTTTACTGGGGGAACAATATCATCCATACAAAGTTTACCAGCCAAATTCAACAGCGACCGAAAAACCTATCTTAGACTAAAAATACAATTAAAACATTACAACAGGGCAATCATCTACTATCATAATACTCTTGTCTTTTCCTCCGTCACAACATATGAATGAGAAAGGAAGGAGTGATAGATGAATAAGAAAGGAAGGGGTGACGGCATATTGGTGGGATGGTGAATATTCAACGCCGAAAAGAAAGATCAAACAGCGTTTCTACTCTGAATGAGTATATGTATATATATATATGTGTGCGTGTACAAGGGAAATATAGGAATGTATCTGAACATTGTAAATGTATGGGAACAATGGCATATATATTAATTTGATTTACCATCCATATATA
>NC_068988.1:20031095-20033957 GCF_001194135.2 Octopus bimaculoides | reverse complement strand
TATATATGCCGTCATTTTTGACGGCGCAGGGCCAGCTAGTGTTTACCATAATGTACATGGTATCAGTTGTATTGCTAGTATTGGTAATTTATTATTTTCGTATTCTGCTGTACTGGACATCGAACTAAGCTCGGTTAGTTTCTGTAGCATATTACAGTTATATAAAACAAAATTTGTAGAATCCTGGCGTGGGAGTGGCTGTGTGGTAAGTAGTTTGCTTACGAACCACGTGGTTCCGGGTTCAGTCCCACTGCGTGGCATCTTGGGCAAATGTTTTCTAATATAGCTTCGGGCCGACCAAAGCCCTGTGAGTGGATTTGGTAGATGAAAAGTGAAAGAAGCTCGTCGTATATGTGTGTTTGTGTATATGTTTGTGTTTCTGCATTTGTCCCCCCAACATCGCTTGACAACCGATGCTGGTGTGTTTGCGGCCTCGTGACTTAGCGGTTCGGCAAAAGAGACCGATAGAATAAGTACTAGGCTTACAAAGAATAAGTCCTGGGTTTGATTTGCTCGCCTAAAGGCGGTGCTCCAGCATGGCCACAGTCAAATGACTGAAGCAAGTAAACGAGTAAAAAGAGAGAGTAGTCTCATGTAACCTATACAATTCTCAGAAACACAATATACATCTCAATTTTACAGAGCTGGATTTCCAGAAAGCAATATAAAATGTATTATCGGGAAAGAAAGTCAGTGGCCCATCAATTGACTTGTATGGAACAAGAACTCAGAGTACAGAGAACTAGAACAAATACTGCAAGGCATACCGTTAACTCACTAGTGCCTATACGAAGTCTTCTTATTCAACAGCTGGTGGTGGTAGTGGTGGTGATGTTTGTTTCACTTTTAGAGGAGATGTATGAAAGACATCGTAACACAAGTCGTGACTTAAGGATATTTAGAATATTTAGTGGATCCCATATTTCAACCAATCTGGAAACAGCTATTGCTTCCAAGGATATATAGAGCATGAATTTGAATAATTACCTTCGTAACTGGAATATTTATTTCTCGATTTCGCAAGGGTGACAGTAAAAGTTGAACTTAGTGCGATTTGAATTCGGAGCCCTGAGTGTTATAACGCATGCCGAAATGCATTGTACTCAGCGATCAGATAACTCCACCAGCCCTTCTCATTCTGCTGGTAGTATACATCAATGTGGAGGCGCAATGGCCCAGTGGTTAGGGCAGCGGACTCGCGGTCACAGGAACGCGCTTTCAATTCCCAGACCGGGCGTTGTGAGTGTTTATTGAGCGAAAACACCTAAAGCTCCACGAGGCTCCGGCAGGGGATGGTGGCGAACCCTGCTGTACTCTTTCACCACAACTTTCTCTCACTCTTTCTTTCTGTTTCTGTTGTACCTGTATTTCAAAGGGGCCAGCCTTGTCACACTGTGTCACGCTGAATATCCCCGAGAACTACGCTAACGGTACACGTGTCTGTGGAGTGCACAGCCACTTGCGCGTTAATTTCACGAGCAGGCTGTTCCATTGATCAGATCACCTGGAACCCTCGATGTCGTAAGCGACGGAGTGCCAAGAAATATATCAATATTCATTTCTCATTCAAAAACAAAATAGGGTTTATTCTGATACGAGGACATCAGTACTTTCAGTAAAGAAGGAAGGGACAATTTGACCCAGATAGGGTTGGACTCCACATGCAGAGACACTCCAAGCATTTTTCCAATTCGCCTTATCTTACTAATGCTACAATAACCAGTCCAATCTAGGTACAGGAGCAGAGATTTTGATGTGAGTGAAAATCGATTATAATGACATCAGTACTTGAAAGTACTTATTTTATAAAGCCCGAAATGATAATCGATTTCAACTGAATTTTAACTCAGAATGTAAATAGTTGGAGAAAATGCTGCTCAAGACTTTCTCCGACAGACTAACGATTCGAAAAGTTCGCCGCCTTCTGTTTGTGTTATAATATCGATTGTTCATTTAAGTCACAAGGCTTGAAATGTGAATGTCTGTTTGTTACTTTATATTATATCATCCAGTAAGGTTAAAGAGAGAGAGTTGACTCAAATCCAGATGGCAGGAAGAATTACCGCAAAGGTTATTTTAAGGTTCTGTCAGTTCATGCTGCTTTTTTTCTGCTATTATCATTATTATTATTAGGGCGACTTTGCTTTCGTTCTTTCGGCGTCGATGAAATAAGTACCAGTTGAATACTGGGGCCGATGTAATCCCTAAAAAGATCAGGCCTTGTGCCTATAGAAGAAATAGATCATTATTATCATTGCTGTTGTTGTTGTTGTCGTCACAGCCAAAACATATTTACTCGTATTTTGTAATCGATGATTAGATCATGACACGGAACTTAGTAATCTAAAAACATATGGCTACAGCTTCTTTAAACCTCCTTGAAATTTCAAATAACCCCTTCTTTATCGTGAGAAATCTAATATCTAATATTTTGATATTAGTTATATAATTTTATATATTTCATTTTATTTATTTATTCTTTCTTTTTTCATTTCCGATTTCATCTTCTTAACCTATTCTTGTTTCTTGAAATGACATATTTTTCCCCCAGCTATTTAATGCTGACAGAACGGCTGCTTTCTTTCTCCATGAAATCAAAGAACTTTTACAAACACGGAATCATAGACAAGAAATCTTTTGGCATTCCTCACCTTTAACGCTATTGCTCTCTTCTTTAGTAATCAAAGAATCCATTGAATTCTCAGGTGGTATGCGGCATCTTCTTTAAAGAATATACATGTGCATAGCCATTCATAATGTTAATTGTTTACGATTTCATGTTATGCATGCTAATACTTCCACATCATACACACACCTGTGCGCGTATTCATATATATATATATATATATATATATATATATA
>NC_068988.1:20027026-20030918 GCF_001194135.2 Octopus bimaculoides | reverse complement strand
TCATGTGTGTATGTAAATATATATGCATACAAGCATATACATGTGCATTATCTTTCAACGCTGAGGGATCAAAGATCCTCTTCTATCACACACGCAAGCACACATACACGAACACACGCACAAAGAAACACACACACACACACACATACACTCAAAACTCATATGAACGCTCAAGGAAACTTACTTCGTCTCCTCCTCCTCATTCTTCACCTCCCATTTTTATTCATCTTCCGACTTCATTTCTCCACCTTTATCTCACTATTATCTTTCGAAAGGTCACTGCTTAGTGTTAGAATATTTAGGATTTTAAACATCAGGTCTTCACAGTGGCGCATTCATCTTCTTTATCGCCTGCATTTTCTAATGTGATCCTTGGCCTTAAGTAAATTAAAAACTACAAGGACGAGAGTGTGTGTGTGTGGGGGGGGGGAGATTACTTTACAATAATAAACCAGATGAAGAAAACACAACGAACTAAAAAACAAATGAGCAACAAATAAAAATGCAACAATAAAATGAAGAATTGCAAAGAGAAGAGTGAACGCTTATTTTCCTTACTCCACGTTTCTTTTTCTTTCTTATTTCCAACTATTAATTTTATAAATGTTAATCCTGTTGATGCGATCCTCTTAATGAAGCCGGAGAATAGTGTGAATTGTAAAAACGACCCTTGATTATTGTTGTTGTTGTTCGTAGCAATCTCTTTATTCTTCGCTACTAAATGTCAAACGAACGCTGCCTGGTTGCTTGCTTTTGGATCATTTAATTAGAAAAAACAAAAAAAAACAAGTGCAAATCTTTCTCTAACGTAAACCAACTTACACATAAATTACTCTGGTGTTCCTATTAATAATATCATTACAAACACATGCTGTTATATTGTCCGTACTATCTCCAATCCTTGAACATAACACACGCGCGTGTGCGTATATATATATATATATATATATATTTATATAAACGAATAATTATATTCTTGTGAATTGATATTCCCCGTATGAATTTTTTTACACACTGGCTTCTTGATAAAATTCTTGTAATATATATATACACCTATGCACACGCGCACACACACGCAGAGAAACGAACACACTCGCATGTTATGTTACAATGTCAATAGAAAAACTTAAATAATGAGATTACAGCCGCGTAGCTCGAAGCAGACTATATATACCATTTTTTCCCTAAACATTTAGACCTTTACCACAATAAGGTCTGTTGGGTCACATCTCGTCTCAACCAAGGCATATTATTCCTTGAAATATTCATTAATCTAATCCATATCTCTAAGTATCCATAAGTATACGTTTTAGTGTGTGTTATGTATGTGACACCGTATTTTTCTAGTGTTTGTATTTTTCATGTTATCCTTGCTTCTAGGCATTTTAAATCGATAGGCTCTGATTCTTCATATCTGACTGATTTATATTATATATCTTCGTACATTAGATTAAATTGGTCATACTGGCAGTTTCCTCAAAATTCTTTAAATGTGTACTTATGATATACAACTGAAAAACAACACCAGCTCACTGTCTATTAAAGTATATTATATCTGAAGACCCTGCAATTTTAAGCACACCTTTGAATACAAGAACATTGACATATTCAGAGCTCGGATATCAAGATTATAGAGAGCTTTTTCTTTTAAGTGGAAACCTAATAATACTGTTCGCTTCAAAGTTTGCAACAACGCCCGCAAGTGGTCACTATTTTATCGTCATCAAAAATATGAAAGACAAAGTTAACTTTTGCAATAATTGAACTCACAAGGTAAAGATTCGGAAGAATTGGTGCTAAAAATTTTGTCTGATGTGCTAATGATACTGTGGACTTATTTGAGCTGATTAAAAAAATAAACGAAAAATACATGTGTAACATTGCTACAGATTATTATAGTTAAATGTCTAAATTATTGGTGTCAGTTGGATAAGTCGACGCAATTCGCTTAATGGTATTGCACACTTGCTCGTAGGATTGGGACTTCAATTCCTCGAACAAGCGATGCATTTTGTTCTTCATTAACACAACTCATCTCATATGCTCCAGATCACATACATGTCAGCAATTAATAATCCTGCGACGGGCCGGCGTTCCGTCCAGTGGAAGAATATATATGCCACAGAATCCAAGAAACCAGTTTTTTGAGACTATGACTCGGGAAGGGCCTTTGATTCTTTTTCGTGACATGTTTGATAAGGATTATGAATATTGTTTTCTGGTTTGTGGATGCAAGAATGCTATAAAAATGATGATGCTTGCGCTGATAGGTTATCAGATGTTATTCATTAATTAAGCTCTAATTTTTAGCTAAAGTTTACATTTCAAAATACACCCTATTTTAAGCAGAAACACTTTATTATACTGAAGGCGCGTGACTTAGTGGTTAGGGCATTCGGCTCATGATCGTAAGGTCGTGAGTTCAATTCCTGGCGACGCATTGTGCTCTTGAGCAAGTCACTTTATTTCACGTTGTTCCAGTCCAATCAGCTGGCAAAAATGAGTAGTACTTGTATTTCAAAGGGCCGGCCTTGTCATGTTATGTGTCACGCTGAGTCTCCCTGAGAACTATGTTAGGGGTACACGTGTCTGTGGATTGCTCAGTCACTTGCACGTTAATTTCACGAGCAAGCTGTTCCGTTGATCGCATCAGCTGGGACCCTCGTCGTCGTAACCGACGGAATGCTCCTATACTTTATTATATGAAATAACATTGTTCTTTGCACATAAGTTACAAAATAACAATCTTTACAGTTTAGTAAATGCTAACGGTTCCCATCATTCATATCTGAGTTTTTAATAATTGCTTTGTCTCCTTTGACACGACGTATCTAAATAGTTCAAGCTAAGAAATACATGAGGTCCATTTTGGGGACGTTGATGGGGAGTCGCATCAGTCGCATCCGTCTTTCAATGGTATTTTATTTTATTGATCTCGTAAAATATATGAAGAAATACAGGAAAACACTTTCCCCGATGCTCTTATGATTCTGAATACCTATCCCCAAATGGCGTACATAAATAATGAATATGTCACTGTCACCTAATGTCAACACCATAATAGTTATAGGATCTAATTCATGATCATATAGATTTATCAGCGTGTCTGAAAGAAATTTGACTTTGAAATGTAACATACTATGATTACCGTTCGACAAAACATTGTGATATATCAATACCCAGACCAGGTGTTATCGATTTTGAATTTAAAATGATTTACCGGAGGCTGAGCTGTCATTTAATCAAATGTAAACGAAATGTTTGATTCCTTAAGAATGACTCTAATTATCTTATTAAATTTCTTATTTCCTCTGTCTCTCTCTTCTCTCTCCATCTCCTACATATCATTGAATACACGTGCATTCATATAACTTCCACTTACACGTATAACTATTTCTATTCTTACGTAGTGGAATGAAAGACGTTAACGAATTAGCTCATTCATACCAAATATTTGGTGTGTTCTTCAATATTCATATCCTTTTCTGTAGACTAACTTTATATGGCAAACATCGAGTTCATGTCCTATGGCAGATATTTATGGTGCATATATCTCACTCAACTCGCACTCAACAAATAAAAGTCGAACCACTGCATTTAAAATTACTATTATATCATTGTAACTTAATGTTATCAACATATTAATATATTCTGTTACAAGTAACAATTGTGTGTATATGTATATATATATATTGGATAATTCTATAAACAATGCAGTCTTTTATAATATTACTTTTCAAAATTAAGATCTTTTTAAATCTAAAATATACTTTTTACTTCATTTAACATACACACACACACACACACACACATACACACACACATATATATATATATATACATACATACATACATACACACATACACACACACACACACATACACACACACA
>NC_068988.1:20025523-20026889 GCF_001194135.2 Octopus bimaculoides | reverse complement strand
ATATATATATATATATATATATATATATATACATAAATACATACACACACACATACGTATCTATCTATCTATCTATATATACATATATATAAACATATATATATACATATATACATATATATATGCATATATATATATATTCATATACGCATTATGTCATCCCATAAATAATGCAGTTTTTTTAATACTTCTTTGTTTTTCAAAATTCAGCTAAACACAGTTATTTTTTTAATCCAAAATATACTCTCCTTCATTTTCTACAATGCTCCTCCTTCTATCTGGTAGACTTCCAATACCCCTTTTCAAAATTTATATGTCCGTGATGAAAAATACCTATGCAGTACTCTTCTAACATCGTCTATACTTTTCTGTCCAAATAATTTTGAAGATTGCAGAATAAATGAGAGTGAGATGGGATAATGACCGGCGAATATGGTGGGTGGGGCATCGTTTCCAATTCAAACTGCTCCAGCCTTTGGAGAGTCATCCGCGTTGTATGTTGTCGAGCATTATCTTGATGGAATAGCACCTTTCGTCTTGAAACCAAACATGGTCGTTTTTCTTCTAGCGCAAACCTAAGCCACTCATGTTGCTCGCAGTAAATATCATATGCTATCGTCTGGGTTGCGCTTAGAAGATAAAAGTGGGTGAAAACCTTCGTTAGCCTAGGGTGCTAGTGTTCTCCATGCCCTACCCACTCTCTTTGGCGCTTGACATTTTTATAGAGAAGCCATTTATCGTCACCAGTCACTGATCGGTCCAAAAGAGCTTCATTTGTGTGACATGACAGCCAAGCAGAGCACACATTCACTCTCTGCGCGTGATTAGACTCGGAAAGTTTGTGAGAAACCTATTGACCCAATTTGCTGACTTTTCCGATGGTACGTAGGTGTCGATGGACAGTTGAACGACCAAATCCGAGCTTCTCTTGCTAGTTCCTCAACAGTTACGACGAGATTTTCTTACCCTCGGTTTGCAGGATGTCCTCGTCGAGCTCTATAGATCTTCCAGGACGAGGCTCGTCCTTTAAACTGTAGTATCCGGCCCTGTCTTGGGCTTATTGTCCGATCCCCACATACTGCATTAATATTCCTCGCACTTTCCGTTGCATTGTTGCCTTCATTGAACTTATAATGCCTGAGATTTGCATTTGGATGAAGAGCTTCATGTACAGTTGGATTTTTCTTATGACGAATTTCTCATCCAAATTCACTACAAACGACGGAATTGCTCATGTGGGAATCACGTTTATTAGATTTCTCGAACTTATCCGGATATCAACACAACCTGTAATTGTTCCAAATGTATAGTTTCTTTATTTTCCCTTCATTTCCTCCGGCCTATTGGAACTGTTTCAGTAGGACTG
>NC_068988.1:20021495-20022807 GCF_001194135.2 Octopus bimaculoides | reverse complement strand
CGATCAACGGAACAGCCTGCTCATAAAATTAACGTGCAAGTGGCTGAGCACTCCACAGACACGTGTACCCTTAACGTAGTTCTCGGGGATATTCAGCGTGACACAGAGCGTGACAAGGCTGACCCTTTGAATTACAGGCACAATAGAAACAGGAAGTAAGAGTGAGAGAAAGTTGTGGTGACAGAGTACAGCAGGGTTCGCCACCATCCCCTGCCGGAGCCTCGTGGAGCTTTAGGTGTTTTCACTCAATCAACACTCACAACGCCCGGTCTGGGAATCGAAACCGCGTTCCTATGATCGCGAGTCCGTTGCCCTAACCACTGGGCCATTGCGTCTCCACAATTACAACTGTAATGGCAGCTGGAAAATACAAGCATGTCAGCAGCAACAGCGAAGCCACGAATACCACCCCCAGAATTAGCAACGGCTTCTGCCAAATCACCATCACCACCAGCAGCAGCAACACCAACACTACAGTCGTGGATGAGTAGTTCAACGGCAATAACTACAGCTATATCACCAGGACCACGCTTTGTAATAACACCGCCGATGATAGCTTCAACAATAGCAGTAACAATAACAACCCAAAGCCCGGAGCCAATACTAGATACACAGCCAGCACTTTAAGTTCAGAAATATATCGGGTCGGCCAGAAATGCTTTTACGCTGCACTTTACCACCACAGCTCCTCTTTTAAGCTTCCAGAAAGATGTTACGTCACGTCGCTGATCGGACACGTTTGGGGCTTTAAGGATGAAGGAATCCCATACGAATTTAACATGTGGATCATAGAACAGCCGGGGTCCTATATCAAGGGGAGTAGACGATACAAGCTTTGCATAGCTGAGCGGGCAAGTGGACTTTCTTAAGATACATCCTATGGGCAGAGATACTCTGTTCGCCCTTTAGATACATTAAATTTTTTAACCAGATCGGCCTAAGGGAGTTAATTTGACCTGTTTAAAGGCCAAACAACATTCTTTGTTTACAAAGAATAACGGCAGTGCATCAGCATGGCCGAAGCTCTGAGCTGAAATTACAGAGAGAAAAAAAATGAATTAACCGTAACGGTTTTCTGCCTCCAATTTGAAGAGTGGTTATATGACCTCCGACGTTGGAGACCGATGAGTCATAAATAAAGCTAAGCGCTTTATGGATACGAAAACAAAAGTCACTCTCGGGTGAAGTCGACTGCCGGTGCATTAATTTCATGCACAAGCTTTGCTTGCATTTTGCACCGGCAATTTCACTGACGGTATTTCTCGATAAAGAGAGAACAGATATCCTCATTATATATATATATATATATATA
>NC_068988.1:20019175-20021019 GCF_001194135.2 Octopus bimaculoides | reverse complement strand
TATATATATATATATATATATATATATATATATATATATATGGTAATATGTATCTAGTTGATTGTCATTCTTTCTGTTAGCCATCAATTGAATGAGAGTTAATTGAATAAATAGTATCATTAAAAAAAAAAAACTCCATAACATGGATTTTAAGGAATGATTATTTTTTTTTAAATCGATAGACGATTATATATTGTATTAGTTAACGGTTATAAAGACATACATTAGATTTCTAATAGTTAATTGTTAATTATTATTTAAGTCAATCATAAGCCGAAGTATAATTATAAAATATTACATTTTAATTTTAAATTTTTACAGGAATACTATAATCTCGTTTAAAATCTATAGGACTGAAGTCGTGAATGAGATGATGAAAATTTAGAAGGAATGAGTAAAATGAAAGAACAACTGAAAGAACATTTGAAAGAAAGTTAATGACCAGAAAGAGAAAGAAATTGCATAAATAAAAAAGAAAAACGATAAACACCGAGGGAGAAAATAAATACAAATAAAGGAAAAAAATAAAAGTAGAAAGAATATAATGAATAAGGAACTGAAATGCGGACGACTTTGTTTAAAAAATCAGCTTATGAAAGAAAGAATTTAAAACTGAAATATTTTGTATGAAAGATAAAAAGTAAGGAAGGAAATGAACACGGAAATAGGACTTCGGTAGAATATAGAAAGAACTAGAAACAAGCATGAAAATCCAAGAACAGTAAGACAGAAGTAATGGCTAAAGACTGAATTTTGAAAGAGACACGCAGAAAAAAAAATAACGAAAGAAGTAAACCCAGCATTGAGAATAAAATACAAAAAGGCTAAAGAAAAAACGGACAGACGACATATGCTGAAAAAAAAAATACAGAACATATAAAAAGAGAGCAAATGATTAATTCATAATTCTTGAGGTTAAAACAGTAGAATTTGAAAAAGAAAATGAATAGAAAAGAAGAACCAAAATAAACAGCAGCTAAATTAATAGGAATAACACCAATATCAATAAACACTAGAAAATAAATGGAATAACACCAGTAAACAAATGGAAAAATTATCGTAGTAACAACAGCAATAGCAGCAACAATAGAAAAAACGGTAAGCAGAAATATGGAAAACAAAAAAAAAAAACATGAAAAATGAGTAAAGAGCTATTATTGTTGGAAGCAACAACAACTGACTTAATGTATCATAATTTCATGTTTAAATGCTAGGGAGGCCATAATATGAAGAGAGGGGAGGTGAGGAATGATGATGCGATATGAAGCATATACATGTGTGTGTGTTAAGATGAGAAAGGATGAAAGACACTGACGAAGAAGATTGAGCAAAGTGTACAAACAGCAGAGAAAACAGGAGAATTACAAAAATACTTGGTATTCAACAAGAGATATTTCATCACTAAACGTCCCTTCATACACATTTCTACACCCGCAGGCACACACGTGCACGCGCGCGTACATGCTCTCTCTATCAGTGTGGCTCTACCTGTGTGTGTGTGTGTGTGTGTGTGTGTGTAAGTATAATGTGTGTATGCACGGGTGCTTGAAGTTTCATCTATTCTATGGCTGGAAACTTTCACTGATGTACATCATTGAAGGATCGAAACAGCAGTAAAAGAAACGTAACACTGATGTTGTATTAAAACAGACACTTTGTAATATTGCATCTGAACCAAATTACAATCCTAACACCTCTAATATACCATGAGAGAATAGTAAGATGATGGTTGAATGTAACCAACAACAGTAGTTCACCAATTTTTCCATCAAACATCATGACCGTATAAGTCCATTCTTTCTGATACATATATATATATATATATATATATATATATATATATA
>NC_068988.1:20012864-20018791 GCF_001194135.2 Octopus bimaculoides | reverse complement strand
GGGGGTGAAGAACTTGTTTGATAGATAATTACGTATATTTTACAATGTAACAGAGTTAAGAACATTTTTTTTAGCTTTTGTCTCTTGTTTTGAAAACTAAGAGCGGAAACTTGAGAGACAAGATGTAACAACGCTCTCTGTAGATATATATATATATTTACAGATGTCGAGGCACCATGGCCCAGTGGTTACGGCAGCGGACTTGCGGTCATAGAATCGCGGTTTCGGTTCCCAGATCGGGCATTGTGAGTGGTTTTGAACGAAAACACCTAAAGCTCCACGAAGCTCCCAGCAGGGAGTGGTGGCGAACCCTGCTGTATTCTTTCACCACAGCTCTCTCACCCTTAAAGTAGTTCTCGGGAGATTCAGCGTAACACATTGTATGACAAGACCAGCCCTAATCGACTGACTTCCACCCCCAAAATTTCCGGCCTAGAGTAGAAAACAATGTTATCTCCATGTTTTTTATTTCCTTTTTCTTTATATATACTGGTTTCAAATTTTGGCTCAAGACCAATAATTTTGGAGGAGAGGACTAGTCGATTACATCGATTGTTATGCTTAAGTGGTAATTATTTTATCGACCCGAAAGAATGAGCGGCAAAGTCAACCTTGGCGAAATTTGAACTCATAACGTAAAGGTGGGAAGAAATGTTAACGAGTCTGGCATCACGCCGCCTTCTTATCCGTTTATATATTACCATTGGTTTCGATTGAACTACTGTTCGTACGTTCATATGTTTGTATTCCTTTCTTTCTCATAAACGAGAAACAAATTTACAACTTCACTTCCAAATTGCTGCCCACCGTCCTTTCTGGCCTTGGCCATAGGCGAGTCGAAACCAATTATACCATTATGGTTTTAAAAAGTATTCGATATTGTGACGTACGTTTGGCATCTGTATGCATGGATTTGCTCCCAATTCTGTATCACAAATCTTGAAAATTAGCCAATTTAAACCTTGGATTCTCACGTCTTTACCATCGTTTATCAAAGCATGGACCACTGGGTGTAGATCGATATGAGAGCTCAATAATCACTGTTCGATATGTGAGCATGTTCATATACATACATGCATACATACATGCATACACTCACACACAGACACATATTTGTATATATGCAGAGAGCGAGAGGGTGGGCGAAAGTGAGAAAAGGCATGGATAGATAGATATGTATATATATATATATATATATATATATATATGTGTGTGTGTGTGTGTGTGTGTGTGTACGTGTGTGTACATATATTTATACATTTATTTATAGATATGTATGTATATATGTGTGTATGCACACACACGCACACACACACGCACTCATATATATAGAAAAAGAGAGCGTGAAAGAGCTTCATAAGTGCCAATGCACAAAACTCTTACCGCTTGAGTTACTCCTCTGTTGGTTCTGCTAAATATTAATAAAATATGTGAATATACTCATATTTTGAGATCTACTTTTCCTGTATGGTTCAACATGCCTATACACATGTATATGTGTGTGTGCATATGTTTGTATGTGTACAAATGTATGTATACATATGTATATATATATATATATATATATATATATATACACACACTCATATACACACACATGCACACACACGCACACACAAACACACGCATGCACACACACACACTCTGGCTCGCGCACAAACATGCGTATTTATATGCATATTTATGTAACAAACTTTCTGGCATTATTTATGCACACATAACACTCATAGATCCGGAGAGAAATAGCAACAGATTCTCAGAGTTAAAGGAATAAATTATCAGCTTGTCGTCTCTGTGACGAAATTTGTATGCGTGTGAACACACACCCTCGCTGCAATAACCCTAAAGGTACAAAATTCCATCTTTCCATCTTCATAAATGACACTCGCAAGAAAAGGTCGTTCTGAAGATTTTCTTACACCTAAAGTATATTTCATGCTTCTTATGCTAACGATTATTCTATGTCCTCTCTTACAAAACAAAATAACCATTTGAAATCAATATACTTTTGAAGTTTACATCTTTCAAATAAGAATAGTGTAAGTCAATATTCTGGATGAAAATGTCATAGACACAATACTGTTGGTTTCTAAAAGTCAAGCAGTTCTTTCCTTTCATGATCTTGACAATACATACATACGAAATGTCCTCACGGAAAAACAAACAAGATAAAAATTATTCGGCAATAGGTGGCAGCTCAATATTAAAATAAAAACACGTTTTGTTGATACACAACATAACGATTTGAAATGGTGAAATGGCATCAGATCAATGTCTTTCGTAGATCTATACATAGATGTGAATGCATCAATCTAGCAAAGAAATCAGTGAGTCACTCGGATTACAGATACTACACAGCCTCGCGAAGTATCTACCGATAACTCAGACAGACCAAACATTAACCTTATTTTTTCTTCTCTTATGTAATTGTCGTATTTATTCTTTCCTTTTTATATTACTTACCACACGTTAGTTTCATCCCAGCTTTATGTATATGAGTGAGTTTCTCCCTGTGTGTGTATGTATATGTGTGCATTTGTGTTTATGTATGTATGTATGTGAGTGTGGTTTTCATATAAATGGGTGTTTATGCGTGTCGGAATGATAGATAAACAGATAAAATATTACTCATTTAGTTTCGCAATCTGACGGTTATGAAGCATTCCACCAATACTACTACAGTAAACGAAATTTCACAGAGATTGTGAAAATGTGTTTCTTATATTCTTTAAACCTTGTATACAGTGATATTTCATTTCAGGGAAATTATGTGTATGGCTGTGATTATTATTGATTGATGACAAATGAAGATTACTATGAAAGCCAGCTTCTTCCTTTTGAATTAATTGTGGAATGTAATTGATAGGATTTTTTGTAATTTTTATATTCATTTATCTTTTTATTCCTTTTTTTTTTTTGGCATTATGGAATCTTTAGAATTTCTGCAATGAAAATATTCCATTATAATGATGAGAAAAAAAATGAGATAAAAGAAAACAACAAGTTGGAAAAAAAAACAAAAAACAAAAAAAATATGTAATGTTATCTTAATTATTGCTGAAACCTTAGAGTTAACGATTGAAACACAATAAAAATGAAAACAATAATTGATGAAACAAAATTATAAACAATAACAACATCTATAAAAAAACGACAACTGCTTGAACAGCATTAATAATAATAACAGTTATAATAACGCGAACAATAGTTAAATGAAAGCTGATGGAATTGACTGAAAGAATGGATCTCTGGATTGGGAGCAAGTTACAAGTCTCAAGTTCAAACCACGTTCAGTTTTCTTTCCTACAGAGCATTATGATTCAATAATCTATAGAATCCAATGCGAATTCATCACTCTCTCTCTCTCTCTCTCTCTCTCTCTCTCTCTCTCTCTCTCTCTCTCTCTCTCTCTCTCTCTCTCTCCCTATTCTTCTTCATCTCCATATATCTATCTCTCCGATTTTGAATTGACATATGTGGCGGTATTATAGGAGTGATATTAGCAAAGTTATTTTCTCATGAATACTTTTCCTCGCTCCTTGATTTAGCATTTTCAGCTGGAATGAGTACCGACCAAGGCATATTGCATCTGTTTATCTGTCTGTCTGTCTCTGTCTTTCAGTATCTTACTCTCTCTTTCAGATAGACACACAGAGTCTCACTCCCCCCTCTTTCTCTCCAGCACTCACAGCTTCAATAACAGTGAAGTTTAAAATGCTATCTCTATGTACTTTTGATTGCATAGAAACCTAAAACGTTTAACGAAAGCATGGTACAAGCCCCCTACTTATGCTCGTGTGCAAGTAAGCACAATGGTAAACAATAACTACAAGAATATTAGATATAAATTCAGGAACAATTTTTTCTGTCCTCAGGGAACGGACAGTTTTGTAGTTGTAATTAAGTGGAATAATAATAACAAGAGTTTTATAATGTTAATGTTATTTTTATTCGACATAGAAATATAATGTAGTAGTTGAAAGCTATAAAATAGAATTCTATAAAGCAAAGACCTGAATTAAATATAATAAAGTTTCCAATTTCGCTTGCAATACTCTTGTCATTTTCCATCACATTTATACAAAGAAAAAATTATGTAAGTGTTCATAACGAAATAAAAAGCTTGGCAACAAAAACAAGTACAATAATTTCATTTACAAGCAAGAAGGAATGGAGAAACCATAGATGTTTATGAAAATAGATTGAAACCGTCGGTGTAGCATTTAAAAATTTACAACCGCAAATACATCAGCAACGGTAATATTTATAATAATAATGTTGCTGGCAATAATTTCTACAGAATATTCCGATATTATTTTATTCTTTTACTCTTTTACTTGTTTCAGTCATTTGACTGCAACCATTCTGTACACACACACTCAAAAACCTTAAAAACAGTAGAGATTGAAACATTCAGAGAGTTAAATCATGAGGGAGAGTAAGCTGTAGCATTACTTAGATGAGTAGACGTGCGTTACGTGAAATGATATGCTTTATTCAGGAACACAACTCAACATACATTTCGGGGATTAGGCCCGTAAATTAATATATATGAGCACAAAATAACGTATAGGTCCATGGCCTAATATGCACCGGCACATAAGCAGTAAATGTCACACTGTCATACACACGCTCGTACACACACACACACACAGACACACACTTAAACACACACACACACACACACAAACAAACATATATATATATATATAGGCGCAGGAGTGGGTGTGTGGTAAGTAGCTTGCTTACCAACCCCATGGTCCTGGGTTCAGTCCGGACTACGTGGCATCTTGGGCAAGTGTCTTCGGCTATAGCCTCGACCCAACCAAAGCTTTGTGAGTGGATCTGGTAGACGGAAACTGGAAGAAGCCCGTCGTATATGTATATATATATATATATATATATATATATATATATATATATGTATGTATGTGTGTATATGTTTGTGTGTCTGTTTGTCCCCCCCCCAGCATCGCTTGACAACCGATTCTGGTGTGTTTACGTCCCCCCGTAACTTAACGGTTCGGCAAAATTTACCGATAGATTAAGTACAAGGTTTACAAAGAATAGACTCTGGTGTCGATTTGCTCGACTATAAAGGCGGTGCTCCAGCATGGCCGCAGTCAAATGACTGAGACAAGTAAACGAGTAAAAGAGTATATATATATATATATACAGATAAGGTGATAAATTGAATATTAATTCAATTTAAAACCAAGTGGCTTAACATATTAAAAAATCTGAAAATTCAGAAAAATTGTATTACATGTGTATAAACGATGACCACTAGGTGGATATCCAATATGCTAGAAAGAGGTCATCAACGACCCAACCACAAAGAAAAATAATGTTGGCAATACACTCACATACACCCTTTATTAGAAAATGTCATATGACTAAATTCCAAAACAATTTGGTTTTAAGTATTATGTAAAATGTCAATTTTAACACAATCTCATTCATTTACTAAAACAACTTAAATGAATTTAGTCTTCCAAAACCTAAAATTTCATTGTCTATCTCAATGGTAGTGTAGGTGAGATTATCACACACCTTTAACATTAATCTCAGCCAACTAAAATTTATGTGTATATAGATTTGCATACGTTTATGTGTGCGCGTAGCCATGCATATAGTTGTAAAATTCTTGAGGATTTATATATGCGAGGTTATGAAAGGTGAATCGTGAGAGACGAAGTAATTGTAAATATGGTGTACACACTATGATATACTTAAGTCCTGTCCTCCTGTTTCATGCAACAAAAATTAACTTTTGAATGCATGCCTATGTGTACACAGGCATGTCTACATGCACGCATGCATCTATATATATCTATATCTATATATATATATATGTATCTTATACACACACACACACACACACACACACACACACACACACACACACACACACACACACACACACA
>NC_068988.1:20006987-20012697 GCF_001194135.2 Octopus bimaculoides | reverse complement strand
GTGTGTGTGTTTCCATATATGCTTGTGTATAATGCAACTTCAAAACAGCGAGTGAATAGCAGCCACACGGAGAAAGCAACAATAAGAAAGAATATATCCACGTTGTTAAATTGGAAAGAGAAACACAAAAAGCCATGTTAAAGTGAAAGGACGATGTGTGAGCTTTCGATAAGTGAAAAATTGTAGTAAATAAAGAAATAAATTAATGGCATACGAATAGAAATCTGCTGGTTGAAAATGACACATGAAAAGGCAACAAAGTAACTAAGTCTTCAACACCAAGTAATCTAACAATGTGGCGTATGAATAGAGTTATAATAAATAGATTAGATCTGAAACCAGATTACTGACAAAGCTGTAACCTGGATTCCAGCTAAATTTGTTCTTTCATACATTACTCAACAGCAATCGGCTGAAACAAGTCTATGAAAAAGTAAGAAGCTTTAACGTAATATTCTCTGATAAGTTTCGATTGAGAATAAAACTTATGTTAGGTATGAACGTATAGAATGAATTTACAATGAAAGAACTGATACGTTGCTGTCTCGGTGTGCATATTTATAGTAAACATAAAAGAACGGTGATGCTGTTACTCAAGAAATATCCCTGACAGCCTGAGATCATACCCACCGTTTTAAATATTAGAGCAGTACTCTGGATAATTTTATTCTTAAAGCACCTGTACTGGAAAACAAAATGGTGTGTTGAGCAATGGAATATTTTTTCCTATTGTAGGTTGGTGCAACCACAAAAAGCTCTTGACTAACCACCGCCAACACCAACAACACACCACCAACAACAACAACAATGACAACAACAATAACAGTGATCTGCATGATTTTATTTTTATTGACTGTATGTTGTCTCTTTCTGAATATATATGAAAAATAATGAGTCATTGTGATTTTTTAAAAATTTCTATCACATCAGGTTGTCAAGATATACGGAGACGTTACTTTTCTCTTTTTTCTATAACAAGTAAATGATAAATTAAAATGTTTAACTTATATTGACTTAAATGTTAAATCTAATATATTTTTCTTTATTTTCAGTCTGTGAATATATCTAGAGGTTGCATTAATTCACCAGATATATTGTGCTATGTCTGCGGGCATACTAATGAGATGGAAGTAGTCTGTGAGCCACCAACAATTGACGATTCGAAATTCTTCAAATGATTCGGGAATTGATGCGAGACAAGCATTTTCAGGAAGCATTAGCAGGTGTCAAAGTGGATGCCTGTTTTCCTTCAAGAAGATTGTCCGAAAGTTCTTGGGAAACAACCGCTCCCCAGAGAGTAAAAAAAATGATCCAAGACATGATAGGGTCTAGAATGAGTGTGAAGATGCATTTTTGGCACACGCATTTTGACTATTTTCCTAAGAATTGTGGCGACTACGGTGAGCAACAAGGAGAGCGGTTCCATCAAGACATTTACACCATGGAAACTCGAAACCAGAGCAAATGGAATGTCAGCATGATGGTGGATTGCAGCTGGTCATTGAAACATGATTGTCCCAATGCACAATACAAACGGAAATCAAAGCCATCCTCCTTCCTTTGAATCAATATGTAGGCTAACCATTAGGAGCATATTTTTTTTACATTCATTTGGTTTGGTGTTAATAATTCTGATTCCTTTCATGATGAACGTGGTTCATTTCATGTTGATTTGGAAAACATACGTTCTTAAAATTAAAAGAATGTGCTTTTCTTTGATTACTTGCTTTTAATAAAGTAATAATTTATTAAAAATACCCATTTTTTTTATTATCATTAATCTGTATTTTATTAAGCATCCTTATGTGACAGAGCAAAATGGTTTAGAGATTTAGAATCAGCAAACCACATCCAGGAACATGACATCCAAGAATAGAAATGAAAAACAACTGACAATTCCCAAATGCAGACCAGTGTAATCATTAAAATATGATATGTTTTCAAATATTTTAAGCACCAAAGTACATAATAATAATAATAATATAATAATAATAATAATAATCCTTAGCATTTTGTCCATCGTGCTAATGACTGTGCCAGCTCGCCGCCTTAATGATGATAATAATAATAATAATAATAATAATAATAATAATAATAATAATAATAATAATAATAATAATAATAATAATAATAATAATAATAATAATAGTGGCTTCAAATTTTGCCACAGGGATAGCACATTTTGTGGAGGGGACGAGTCTATTACATCGACCTCAGTTTTCAACAGGTATTTATTTTATGGTCTCCGAAAGGATGAAACGCAAAGTCGAACTCGGCGGAATTTGAACTCAGAATGTAGCAAATGTATTGGCTGGGAGGCAACACTTCTCTCTCCAACCTCATCTTCATTTCCAAATGTAATTTGAAACAGTTGATCATTGATTGGCCAAAGAGAAAAGTGTCTGTCTTCAGTCCTTTTAAGACAGAGGAAAATTGCCTGCTTCTCCGGACCGATGGAAAGCAGCGGATCAATCTTCAGTATGGATCTGTCCTACATGTGATTACAGCTGTTCAACATAACTCCACAAGTCAGTAATACAAGGACACTGGAAGAGTACGTACAGAACGGTTTCGTACAGAACGGTTTCGTACAGAATGGTTTCGTTGCTCTACGCACATCTCGGACATGTCCGTCTGACAGCACAACCGTGCCTGTAGATTTTATCTCGAACCAGCAGTTTCCACCCGGTAGTACTGCTAAGCAAGGGATTTCTGGAATTTATCCATCGTCCCCCGCTCGAAAGTCCTCTTAAACAGACTGGTTAGTTCGATTTCGTCAACGCCTAGCGTCTCTCCAAGTGCGTCATCGCTCTTTCCCTCCACTAACCCTCTATAGAACTCAACTAGTAGAGGGCTGTGAGTGCCTGGCAGCATTTCAGATGCCAGACACTTCTCCTCGGTCTGATCCTGAGCTGTGGAAGAGCCTGTTTGGCAAACGACAACCACATCTGTTCACAGTTTAGGCAGAATATCTGGAGATACCGCAGCCTCAGCGCAGGTTTGCGCATCATTAGCCACGGAATGCCCAGCCCTCCGCGTAGAGGGTGCTGGCAGCAGATGGACCACCTCACCAATGGAACCTGTCCCTTCCACAGGAATTTGAAGAGGAAGCATTCTAACTTGGCGATGCGCGATCGGGAGCAAGGAACAACGGTTAAGCGGTAGTAGATGACGGACGCGATGTTCGCACTCTCCGCGTCCGCTCGACCGTTCAGTATTAGCTTCCTCTCAGACAATTTCTGGGTGAGACTGGATGCACGTCACCTCGTCTTACTTCTTACCCACCTGGAGGTCTGGTCCGAACCAGACCCCAAGCAACTTTATCTTCCGTCCGTCCAGCGCCTAACGACGCTTTTGGACAATTCCTTAGGCATAAATGAAACAAATTAGCATCGTCTTGACTTTGGACTTCACTTGACGCGCGTTTTCAGGCTGTAGTGACATTGAATGCTACCACTGACTCGATTGCTGCTTTGTTTACGGGTCGTAGCTGCAGCACCACCTTTTGTCACTCGGAATGACCTTGAGATCAACTTCAAACTGTTCTTTCAGTTCACGACACGCATTCGGTTGTGATTTGTTTTGATCTTCTGTGACAAAGCGAGGTATAAATTTTGCTGTAACTCTTTTTATTCGCAATTCCTCGCTCAAAATTCATTGGCAAGAGCTCCAGGATACACCAGTAATATTAACAAGTTAGTCAATTGTTCCGTAACAGTCCTCCAAGATTAGTTCATTAATTTTCATGATATTTTCATTCGTTCATGAGGTCGACGGACGTCCTGAATGCAGTAGGACTTTAAGTGACATGTGACCCTTCCTAAAGCGTGAAAACTACTCGTAAATTTGTGGTTAGCTCATGGCAGCGTCATTGTAAGCTGTTGCAAGCATGACAACTGTTTCGGCCGCCGTTAACCCAGCAGAAAAGAGAGTTCGACGGAAGCACGTTGTTCCTTCGTTTCATCCATCGCAAAAGTCGACAAAGGCGAGAGAAGAACTGCAAAACAAAAATGCACCTTCACTTCGACAATGCCAGTTGGCAGACTGATGCCCGAGGGTCGCATCAAGTGGATTCTGGCGGCGGAAGCTTGAACTATAACGATCGTGTCCCACAGAGAACCTTTTATTTCAAGTGGACGTATATGCTAGTGTATACTGACATATTTTGTCTACCTTACGTCGTTCTCGTTCAGATATTTAAATATGTTTTAATCAAACTTTGACTTGAAGAGAAAATAGAGAATGAGGATTATTATTATTATTATTATTATTATTATTATTATTATTATTATTATTATTATTATTATTATCATTATTATTATTGTTGTTGTTATTGCTGTTGTTATTGTTATTATTTGTATATTCGTTGCTCTTCTGCTGGCAAGATGATAAAATTTACACTTTAAATTATTTATGCATGTCAAAGGCAAACTTTAATAGAAAATATATTCAGTTTAACTACAAAGTGTGTTTCAAAGAGTTAGAAAGCTATTAAATTTTAACTCCATTTTCATTTTCAGAAAATTAGATGTTATTATTTTAAGCACTTTATAATTAAGTAAATATTTGAAATTTAGATTGTCTTTTCAGTGATGAGTAAATAAACTTTAACTCAAATTCTATTGAAAACGTTTAGTTCAAAAATATGTAATTGCATATTCTGAAAACTCATTACACACTTGGTAAAGCTCTAATACTTAGAACTTTCTGCAGAAATAATTTTTTTGTTAAAGGTTTTCATTTCACCATGATAATGGGCTTTTGCGAATGACGTATATTAGATTTGGCTGCTACTTCTAGCAGGTCATGTAACTACGAAAATTCTCACCTATCTGAATATATGTTGTGTGTCTTAATAATATATTTGCAGACGATGGTAGCCAGAGGCGTTTTTTTTTTCTTACATAGATTTTTAAAAAACACTGAAACGTGTCATTGTTAGCTCAATGGTAAATGATAAGTTTCAGTAAAATATTTTTATAACTAAGGAGAGATTTCTTTACATTTTTCTTTTACTGATTGTTGTAAATCGAAATATGTCCAAAGGAAAACAAAATATTTATCTTGCGAATAGCATACTGGATTTTTATTCTAATACATCTGTCAATGCTTAAATTTTTCTCTCTCTCATATTTCCACTTCTTTAAGCTTTACATCTCATCACACAGCGAAATGCCGTAAATAGGCATGAAATATTCACGGCCATATTGCAGTAGCGTGGGAGGAATAGAGAATATTTGACCAAAAATAAAATACAAAATTTTTTTCCTTTACGTTTCATGGGATTTCAATGAATAAATTAACTGAATTCAACGTTAGACATTTCATTTCTTTAAGTATATTAGTTAAATATCATTACGATTTGAATATAGCAGAAGGCCGGGATGACAAACGGGGAACTATTAAATTAGCTACCTCGCACCTAGAATATCGTCAGGCGCTTACAGCCCCCTACGAGTCGGGCAATGGGATCGGTGGATGTTCTGCTTTAGAAATTTAGGGAGTATTTGTGGAGAAATGGGACGACGTTCTCGAGGAGAATCTGGGCGCCGACGGATACCAGAGGGCGGTACAGATTCGAGACAACTCTACAGGTATGGATGAGCTGTCAGACGGGCTTGTCCGAGGTGCACGCAGTGTCAAGAAACCGCTCTGCCCGCACTCATTGCGCCTGTATGTTTGTGTTGCTTATATATATATATATATATAT
>NC_068988.1:20005880-20006365 GCF_001194135.2 Octopus bimaculoides | reverse complement strand
TATATGTATATATATATATATATAGGTGCGGGAGTGGCTATGTGGTAAGTAGCTTGCTTACCAACCACATGGCTCTGGGTTCAGTCCCACTGCGTGGCACCTTGGGAAAATGTCTTCTACCATGGCCTCGGGCCAACCAAACCCTTGTGAGTGGATTTGGTAGACGGAAACGGAAAGCCTGTAGTATATATATGTATATATGTGTGTGTGTGTGTTTGTGTGTCTGTGTTTGCCCCCCCCCCACCATCGCTTGACAACAGATGCTGGTGCGTTTACGTCCTTGTAACTTAGCAGTTCGGCAAAAGAGAACGATAGAAGAAGTACTATGCTTAGAAAGAATAAGTCCTGGGGTCGATTTGCTCGACTAAAGGAGGTGCTCCAGTATGGCCGCAGTCAAATGACTGAAACAAGTAAAAGAGTAAAGAGTATATATATATATATATATATATATATATATATATTAATTCAACGGTATAATATTATAC
>NC_068988.1:20000573-20005729 GCF_001194135.2 Octopus bimaculoides | reverse complement strand
TATATATATATATATATATATATATATGTATATATTCATACTAAGATACCATCTAAGGATATATATGAAATTGTTAATAGTAATGATTTTCGTCTTAGGTTTAAGATCCTTAATTTATTCATGAAGAAGGAGCATTCAAACGAATCATCCTAATATTAGTCTGCTGCTAAATTCCTCAGCAGATGAAAGATAAAATATAGAGTTACATTTGGATTTACAACCCAGTTCTTTTGTCAATATATCGTTTCTAACAATCATAAAGTGACGCTTGATAATATTACATTTAATGTAACTACTTCAAATGTTTTAAAAATTGAAAGGGAAGTAAAATCTAGGGTTTTGTTTTTATGTATTTGCTGAAGTTCTTATCCAAACAAGTGAAGAACAGTTTGGAATGGAAGCGAAATGAGAGAATAAAATCGTTTAAGGCAATATTGTTGACAATTTGCCACATCTTTGAAAAACATATTCAAATATCATATAGTGGGATAATTATTAACACATAATTAAACTTAAATGTATGTTTAAAATGTATCATTAAAAATGTACATAAATGAGGAAATATTATTCTGAAGATGTAATTTGAAATAATATTTTTAAGTTATTGTCCCTGTGTCGATAATTTTGAAGCAAAATTTTAACATTTTGTAAACTGATTTTTTCATTTCATCTTTAAATTGACTAATCCCGTTTTGTGAATCTCTTTTTGAAAAATATTTAAGATAGTGATAGTTGAGAAAATATAGTATCAAACTGATTAAACAATAATGATTCAGTGTGAAACATCAACTTAATGGTGATATTCTCGGCCTGTAATATCGAGGTGTGGCTGGGAAATCATATTCGCTATAAGAGGATTTTGTGTTCGATACCACCACGTGGAATCACATTGGTGATTCATTGTTAATGCACTTTCAGGAACGTAAAAAAGTGTAGATAGGTTTGCAATGAGGTGCGTCCTGACACCAATCCTACCACGTGGAATTTTGTAATAGACTGCTCAATATGAACCAAACATGCAATGGCAAGCCAACGAGGTCGATACCAGGCTATCAAAGCTGGAGCAGGTGTACCATGTAATCGCTTCTATTTGGTCGAAGACGTCCGCGTGAAGACATGGAAACAGAGATGATGAGGATGTGTGTTGTATAAACTATGTGCTATGCCTCTTCTTGTGTAGTAGACCTGATCTGTCAACTGGGTCTTAGTTATGTTCAGCAGAAAGCCCTAATTATTAAATAAACGAAAACAAATTCAATGTTCCATTCACTTACTTGTCCAGTAGGAAATGCACAGTTCATGCTGCTGTCGTTTCTCTGTCGCCTAAAATAGAATAGATGTCATATTTAATGAAATTGCTGACCTTGTGTCAAAATTTTAAATCAATATTTAATGAATTTACAGTATTAGAGCAACCAAATTCTGATGTTAACAACATACTCTCGCAGCAGTCAATCGCAATGAAGTATGGTTTGGTAATATGCAGCACACATTCAGCAATTGCTTCAGTTACTTATAAAGCTAGCAGGCATACACACACACACCTCCTCTGGATCTGATGGAGCAGTCAGTATGTGACAAATGCAGAAATTGAAGGCTACACCAGCACACGGCTGTTATTCATTACAACCGAGGAGAGATGGGATAAATATAAGGTGCATTGCTCAATGACACAACTCGCCGCACTAGTAGACTCCTTGAAATGATGACAATGAAGAGAACTCTCGCTAACCATTAAGTAACGAAACTCTATTGGGAGCAATGGTACTTAATGTATATGAGTAAAAACTTCAGGATAAAATACTTCGCACCAAATTTTTTTCAGAAGTAATCATGTTCACTTCGGATTGAAAATAAGAATCAAATCTGATTATTTGTGTTTATTATGATTAATAAAATAAATTCCAAAATGTAAGCATATGCTTAGAAATTCTCTGTAAAATGAAATTCTGATGTGCGTCTCATGCGTTTCGAAGTGAAAGTAAGCTATCCTGAACTGAAATGTACAACTTCGAAAAAATGTAACGTAACAATAAAGATGGTAAACTTTGATTCAATGGAAACAAGCTAAATCAAATAATATATTCTAGTACATTCTAGACTCCCGAGAAATGAGTCGTACATACTCGGATGGATTTTTTAATTGCTGAGTGGTAAACGTAGCGATGATTGAAGTTCTTCTGAGATTGTTAATCTTCATGTTTGAAATTAAAAGCATCCACTGACTATTGCATATCAAACATATGCAGGAGAAAATGATTAGAGTTCTGAAGTTCTGGGAGAGAAGGATGGGGCTCAACGGTTAATGCCGAGTGCGAGGAGTCTGAAGCAAGAAACGTGAAGGGTTATGGATATAGGTGTGGATAGAGAAGCTTGGCTGGCGAATATATACAAGCCACTAAATTCCGAGGTGTGGTGGCAAGTTTTTGAGCATGAAGGAAGACAGAGTAGAGAAGACAACAGCGTGGGGATTCACTCTGCAGTGTACCGTTGTGTGATTTGAATGTAATAAGTCCACTGGCTTTTCTCATTCTGCAAAAAAAAAAAAGGGTCTGTGGGTGCATAGCATTGTCTCTATTGTAGGCCTCGCTTGGGTCTTGCAGAGTTTCAGCAACTGTTCGTGGCTGAAATGTCTTTTATTAAATACAAAACATTTGTTTAGACATTGTATCATTACTTAATTTGGATGAAATGTTGTTATTAATAGTATTATATTTGCAATACAAATAAACATTTACAACACTGATCTGGAACAACTTCTTTTCGATAATAAGAAACCTCGTTTTAAAGTTCCACGTGGATAACAAAATCGGCGCAAGACAAGTTGAATAAATAATTATCAACAAAATTATCTTATTATATGTTAAAATGACGGTAGTCTTTTATTCTTTTACTTGTTTCAGTCATTCTGTCTGCGGTCATGCTGGAGTACCACCTTAAAAGGTTTTTAGTTGAAGCAATGGACAACATTATTCTATCGGTGTCATTAACCGAACCATTAAGTTACGGGGAGGTAATCACACCAACAACGACTGATAAACAGAGACACAAACACACACCCACATAAATATATATACGACAGGCCTCTTTCATTTTCTGTTTTCCAAATCCACGCACAGGGCTCTGGTTAGCCTGAGGCTATAATAGAAGACACTTGCCCAATGTGCCACGCAGTGGGACTGAGCTGGAAGTAAGCTTCTTACCACATAGCCACGCCTGCGCTATACATATATATGTGAGTGTATATGTGTGTTGTGTGCATTTATGACTCTCGTTCTGTGTTTAAGCTCTTGGTGTATTTATGTTCCTGTGTTGTGTCTCAAATGTAACTTAGCCAGGTGAGAAGTAGAAGTGCGTGATGGAAAGATATTCTGGCAACAATATATTCTACTAAAGCACTATAAGATGTCGTATACGCTCATGGCTGCACAAAATGACCGAACACGAATATGTTGCACAGTCTCCGATAATTGAGCTTTGTCACTTTGCTGACGTCAGGTCGATATTCTATTGCAAAACTAATGCAAATAATGGAATTGCATTTTGATATAGCCATGAAATATGGATCTAAAAGAAACATAAGTATGTTGAAATGAACGCAAAACAGAGGTAGGACAAAAACCAACCATGACAATTACTCGTCGAGACACATATATGAAAGAATTTCATGCAAAAGTTAGGAATTATAATGTAACATACCAAGTATAACTTCGAGACGGAGGTTTCGTAGGAAGTATATATATTTGATATTTATGGTAAAGGAATCCGAGTCTACAAATGTCAATGCCAAATGAAATATTTTATGTGACTGATAAGATGAGATAACTTAGCGAGGGATAGCAATTTAGAATCAGGGGATGCCAATATTTTTATCAGTGACGAACTGACAGAGCCGTTAGCACGCCGGGCAAAATGCTTAGCGGTATTTCGTCAGTCTTTATGATCTGAGATCAAATTTCGCACAAGTCGACTTTGACTTTCATCCATTCGGGTTCGATACAATAAGTACCAGTTGATTACTGGGGTCGATGTAATCGACTTCCTCACCCGAAGTTATTAGCCGTGTGCCAAAATTTGAAACCAATATTTATGTTAGTGTATATGATTGTAATAACAATTGGCATTGCAGTAATAGCAACAGCAATAAGAAGAGGAGGAATTCGTAGCTGAGAAACAGTAGTTTTAGTATTATACAAAGTTAGTAGTCGTATAAAGAATTTTTTGAAGATTGTTGTTTATCCCCATGGTGATCAATCAGACTTATGAAGAAATACCTTTACTTCTAACATATTAAGTTTTACTTTACCTGGAGCTATATAGAAGTTTAAATCGTTCTTAATCAAGATTAGGACGCAACTACAGCCCCACCGCCATTTCCACAGATTATTTCGAAAGCTAGATTCTCTGTTACAAATATCTTTTAGCAAACGCAGATACTTAACCTAACGAAATTAGCTTCTCAAAGGCTGGCCTTTAGCTTGTGAGCCAGAGAATTCCGGAACTTTATCCAGCAGCAGCGCTTGTAAGATCTAGGTGAGACCAACAATAAAGTAATAGTTTCATGTCCGAGAGGGTGTTCCTACTACACACACATAATAAAAAATCTTACATCGCATCCAGTGAATGGTCACATGATTGATTGACAAACGAACCGCACCATTTACTCCGTAGTCGCGCGAACAACTCCTCCATTTTCGTCACTACTAAACTGAACAAAAGAGGATATCGTGCCAGGTGGAAGGATGTGTAGAGCGCGGGACAATGTTGACAGCTGGCTGAAACAGTTTTGATATCGGTAGCAATAGTAAATCGTATTCTCGAGCAACAGATATTGCGCCACTCGACGCAGTCGATTTTATCCCCATTCATTACCTATATCATCCTACTCTAACCAAGAGATTCGTTAACCAATGTGATTACTTCTTTTCTTTCTCGATTGCCATTTCCCTGTATTGATATTCCATCTCGTCAACGACTATCATTCGGCCAGTCAACGACTAGCAACAGCTTCAGCGCAACATGGACTGCATCAATCTGACGTACCATGGGGGCCATTGGAATCTGTTCTTACGACACTCGCTTCCACACCAGATTATCTCTCTCTCTCTCTCTCTCTCTCTCTCTCTCTCTCTATATATATATATATATATATATAT
>NC_068988.1:19999151-20000153 GCF_001194135.2 Octopus bimaculoides | reverse complement strand
TAAAGAAAGAGAGGAGGCGAAAGAGACAACAGACAAAGAGAGAGCGGTTACAATGATGGCTATTCGACGGATCGGTCGCGACGATTTTGATAGTTGCATTGGCTATGCTTATTTGGCAAAAGAGGATATCGTGCCAGGTGGAAGGATGTGTAGAGCGCGGGACAATGTTGACAGCTGGCTGAAACAGTTTTAATATCGGTAGCAATAGTAAATCGTATAATACTGTTAGAATCAGTCTTCTTAGTAGTAGATTCGGCAATCGAATTAATAGTAGACTTCTGGGTTGTGATATAACAAAAAAAGAAGCATATAAATAAATGAGAAATATAAAATAAAATGGAATAAATAAACTACAAACTAGATGACTATATCTAATTCTCTGGAATTGATTAAACTGAAGAATCTAAAGAACTTTTAGATTAGGTACAAAGATAGACGCATACAATGTGTAATTGAATCAAAATATCGCAGTAAAGACACTAGATTAGTTCAGCTGATAAAAAGTAAAAAGGTTTAAAGATTATCTGATTAATATAATGTTTACTGATCGGACGAAATAATGGAATAGGTCATAGAAATTTCTTTTCTCTATTTCTAGCGATAGCCATGGTTACGTTTGCACACGCCGACATTATACACACTGAGACGCGCGCTAGGCAATTTGTTAATACACTTACAATGACGTAGTCTTTGCAAGTATTACATATAACTGAGTGTGTTATTTATCTTTTATATGTAACTATCTATGTGTATAGGTACCCATGCATACACACGCTAACACACACAAATACATATGGTTATATGTATGCACATATGTATCTACCGATCCGTTTATTTATCTACCCATCTACCTCTTTCTCTTTCTCTCCGTATACACACACGCACAATTATATATATCTTTTGACACATTCATATATGTATACACACGCACACACACACACATATGCATATATATATACATACATATATATATATATATATATATATATATATATATATATA
>NC_068988.1:19997876-19999060 GCF_001194135.2 Octopus bimaculoides | reverse complement strand
GTGTATATATATATAGTGCATGTACATGTGTATGGTGTATTTGTGTCTGCGACCTTTCCAAACGTTAATATAGGTGTTCGAGCGTGCATGTCGTGTATAATTGAATAACGTGTCTACTCAGTCTTGCAAGTTATTTGTTCTATTGATAATCGACCTCACTGTTCAAGACTACATTTTCGTTTCATTTGGATTACATTTGATTTAATTATTTTCTGTTTTTCTAGTGTCGTTGAGAAAACTAAGTTTAGACGGATAGAATCACATAGTACATTATTTCACAGAACAATACAACACATACATACCTACATAAATACATATATGCATACATACATACATACATACATACATACATACATACATAAACGGCTGTAGGTCGCACATACATACGCAAGACATAGATAAGTATTAAACACATACCATGTATGTATATAACGTGTGTGCGAGTGTGTCTGTGTGTATACACGCACTCACACACACACATGCACACACACTATATAGATTGCAAGACACAGGTGATAGATAAATAGACATATAGTTAGGCAAATTGATAGATAGATAGAGAGATACAGAGAGAAGGAGAGAAAGAGATAGAGATAGAGAGGGAGAGAGAGAGGGGGGAGAGAGAGAGAGAGTAATTGCTCTCGTATTTAAGTAATCTCGTTCTCTCTTTTCAGCCATCCTCACAGCTTGTTGTACAGGCTGTCCCATTACGCCCTATTCACGCAACTTTCATTTCTATCACATTGTTCGTACTCTCGCTACACTCGTAGACTAAATTTTGGTGAAATTATCGTTCATACAACATATGATCCAAATATCTGGACGTGATGGAGAACCAACTAAATTCCATGTCTGTCCCTGTCATAATCGTCAACCACTCAAAATATATAAGAACCACTGGTATTTTGAACCAAGTCCCTCCGCTAAAATCGTCGAATTTTTTAAACTAATACCTGAAGAAATATACGGCGTAGCTTCAAAGATTCGCATCTCATGGTTCATTTGACAAATACGAAATTGTGAAAGCAGTTAGATATACTTAATATCTGCAAGTGCATTTAAAATTTCTTTTCTGCATATATACTATCGTATGTGTGTGAGAGCGCGCGGGTGTTAATGTGTGTATGTGTGTGCGTGTGTGTGTGTGTGTGTGTGTGTGTGTGTATGTGTGCGTGCATGCGCGT
>NC_068988.1:19994036-19995613 GCF_001194135.2 Octopus bimaculoides | reverse complement strand
TGGCGATCGTTTTTGTATAGTGCCGCTGAATTGCCTCGAGTTCTGCTGTCCGCTTAACACTGTGTGGTGACCACAACTGAGAGCAATAGTCTAGGCGGCTCAGAACAAATGTCTTCCATAGAATCAACATGACTTTTTGATCCCTTGTACGGAAAGTCCTCAGTATCCACCCTGCCAGTTGTCTGCACTTTGCTGTCAACTTGACAATGTGCATGTGAAATGATGCATCACTACACATGTTGATGTCCAGATCTCTTACTGTTTGTGGTTCTGGGATTGCAGTACCTTATATATATATATTGCAGTACATTATATATATATTGCAGTACCTTATATATATATTGCAGTACCTTATATATATATTGCCGTACCTTATATATATATATATATATAAAACTGTTGAAGTAACAATCTATTATGAAGCGACGAGATGTTATTACTTTGCTGATTCATCCTTGCAAGTTCTTAATACACCCCACTTCCCAACAACACACATGCATCATCATTTGTTATCGAAACCGTGTACCATATGCTAATTATTCATGATATTCAGTAACTATCTTTAAGCATGACTCTAGAGAAAAAAAAACTGCAAAAGTCTACCGACGGAATTTGAGCAATGGAAAAAAAGACATGAGAATTTAGTTTTCTTGGTTTAATCAAAAGACTGGCAGAACATGATACAGTAACATATTACATATATTAAACATTAAATATCAAGCAATCAATATACTGTATTACATGCTATTCCGGGAGAGTGGTAGAAGCTAACCCAGCAATTGAAGACGTCTGGAAGTCATTAATGAAAATATTAGAAATCGAAGCCAAATCTCCCTCAAAAACAAATCTAACGTCTAAAATAGAGAGAAATACATCGGATGTTGTAGTCCTAGATGCTCTATGACTGAACAATCACAAAGGTATAATCATGAAAGCAGCAACATTAATCAAAAATCTACACGATCAGAGCTGTCCTGGGGCGAGACAACAACAAAAATCTCCTGATGTTGCAGCGTCAATTTATCGCGTTTAATATATTATGAATCCACGAAAATCTATTTCGCTTCAATCCTTTCCATAATGCTTGTCTTTCCTAAACATCTTGTGTTTTATCTCTACTGAGAAAAAAATTAAACAGGAAGCGTATGAATGCACACACCATTAAACACAGATAAACAAGCAAGATACGGAAACGGATATGATTTTCGCAAATGTTCTCAATAATGATATTTACACGGAAATTGCTGGTTCCTTATAGCACACTGTGCTCCACTTCCCTCTCATTTCCTCTCCCTATTACTCTCACAATCCTGGACGCTCCCTCTCCCCCTCACTCTTTTTCTCCCCCTCGTGCATTTCCGGGATGTGCAAACATATAATAATTAACAATATTTTAAAAACCCATTACCTACCGGAATTAAATATCTGATTAAGAAAAATTTCTTTAAAATTTTATTTCCATTGTATTGCATTTCGTTTATATAATATTGAATAAAAACGATCCACTAAAATTGTAATTTAAATATGTATGCTTTTATGTATGTATGTACGTGTCTACATATATATATACATATATA
>NC_068988.1:19992949-19993610 GCF_001194135.2 Octopus bimaculoides | reverse complement strand
AACCCATAATATTTGACTTTCAGAGATGCAGCTAATTAAAAGTTTAAGCAATTTCCTTGAATTCGAAAATATGTTTAAGAGATCTAATTAAATTCTTTTCATTTTAAGATATTTAGGTTATATCGGGTGTGGTCGGTGGAAGGAACTATTGATCACTGTACCTCTTTCACATAGGTCGCATCGCCTATACAAACTTTGTAGTACGTTTTATTTTTCAACCATATCCTTTGTTTTTGTCGAACATATTTCTGGTTTTTGCTTGTGGTCATAAAACCAAATCCCTTAAAACATCTTTCATTTTACTTTTTCTTGTATATTATTAAAAATTTAATTCTAGTGTACCCACAGCTATAGCCCTTTGATACACACACCTCGAAGTTACATCTACTTCTACATCTGGCTGTCTAAAATGTATAGTAACATGTACAAAACAGGTTTCCTTCGAGAGTCTACAACGGAATAATAAGGGCTACATAAACAACATTGTTATTAGAATATGCTGAAGTACTTAAGCCAAGTTCGCAACATTTCTTATCACAAACGCACATGCATATAAGTATGTATGTATGTATGTATGTATACATACATACACAGACACACACACACACACACACATACACACACACACACACACACACACACACACACACACACACACACA
>NC_068988.1:19987119-19992588 GCF_001194135.2 Octopus bimaculoides | reverse complement strand
AAACCAGCAGGGTGACACTGCTGACCTCCCCTGTTCGAAGGTTATAAAGGACACAGGTTTCGTGTGTCACATAGCTAGCTAGAGGCGATGGCTTCTTGGAGCTAATTCACGGCAGCTTTCGTCCTAATTTTGGGACTGCCATGTTGGCTTGGCGATAACTATTAATTTCCAGTACCGCTGTCGTAGTCTCCTTTAGAGAGACTTAGAAATATTAATAACTCTCTCTCTCTCTCTCTCTCTCTCTCTCTCTCTATATATATATATATATATATATATATATATATATATATATATATATACACATACAAACATGTGTATGTTTAAATATATACATACATATATATGTATATGTATCATAAATACATATGTGTTCATGATATATACGTAGGCACGTGCGTGTATGCCTGTGTGTGACTATGTGTGTGTAATATTGAAGCGTACACTCTAGCTCATGGCTTTTGTATTCAAGGTTCATGCCAAAGATTAACAAAATGAGATATCAGGAGAAAAGGATGGCACATATTATATGAAAAGACTTCACAGAAGAACGAAATTATCTTATAAATAGGGTGGGCGTCTAGTTTATATCTTCTTCTATAATATTTCATCTCTGAAACACGATTCGTCATTTTGTGAACAAGAGAGAGATGTATATAAGACATTATATAATATTTCCCAATTTCGAATGCAATATCAGTAAGAAAACTCAACTTTGTGGGTAATAAATTCGCTTCGAAACTATGTGGCCTTGTGTTCGGCTCCACTGCGGCACCATGAGTAATTGTCTTCTCTCATAAGCCCTGGGCAACAAAAGACTTGTGAACGGATTTGGTAGGTGGAAACTGAAAATCTATTGTATGCATATATATATATACTCACGGATTTAAACTGGTAGTCCACACTGACGAAAAATTGGTGGCATCGTGTCACAATTTGAAATCATAACTACTACTACTACTACTACTACTACTACTACTACTACTACTACTACTACTACTACTACTACTACTACTACTACTACCACTTATATATATTTCTGTATCTAAGAATGTATTTGTGCCTTTTGACGTCATGACAGATTCTATCGCAAAATAATTCTCTGACACCTGTGAAAGCAATAATCTTTGATAGGTATTTCAGGTCATTTTCTTTTCTAAGGTAGGCAAATCTGGCTTTGTCACGATCTATACGCCTCAACAATTGAATTTCTCTTCTGTTTCCCTTTAACGACAGGTAAAGCAGAACTGAGCGACGAATACATGTTTAGGTCTTCTAAACAGATTAAATATAGTGGAGGAATACAAAACCAACGTGAAATACGATTAATGTAAAAGGCTAGTTTCTCTTTTTCTTTTCGTGCTGGTACACAAAGCATTGGCATTCACGTGTTATAGAATTGCATGTTAGTTTTGTATGTCCGAACAAAAAAGCTAGGTTTATTGACTTACATGTTTGCTTTGTAAACTTCCTTTCTGAAACGTTGTGTAGAGCAAGTTCAGACGTATTCGCAGTACAATGCTGTTTTACCCATGATGTAAGAGAACTGAAGTTAAAGTTCAATTGTTGACAATAAATAGTATAAGGAGACAAGGATACTGTGAATATGATGTCCACAAAATGATTGACGGTCGTTACATTGTTTGGAAACAAGGAAATAGAAATCGTGATCATTTCTAATGAAAAGTTGAAGTAAAAGAATTATAATTATTATCGTTGTTGTTGCTGTTATTATTATTATTATTATTATTATTATTATTATTATTATTATTATTATTATTATTATTATTATTATTATTATTATTATTATTATTATTATTATTATTAAGACGGTGAACTGGTAGAATTGTTAACACGCTGGACGAAATGGTTAGCGATATTTCGCTCACCTTTACGTTCTGAGCTCAAATTGCGCCGCGGCCGACTTTGCCGTTCATCCTTTCGGGGTCGATAGAGCCAGTGGAGTTCTAGCGTCAATGTGATTGTCTTACTCCTCCCTGCAAATTTCATGTTTTGTACCTATAGTTGTAAGGATTATTATTGTTAAGGTGACGATACTGGTAGAACCGTTAGCATCCGGAAAAATATGCTTCGCGGAAAATCGTCTGTCTTTACGTTTTGAGCTGAAATTCAGTCGTTGTTGACTTTGCCTTCCATTTTTTGGGGGGGGGGGTCGATAGACTATGTACCAGTTGACCACTGGGATTTATATCATCAACTTAAACCCTACCTCAAAATTTGAAGCCATTCTTCTTCTTCTTCTTCTTCTTCTTCTTCTTCTTCATTGATTTGACTCAGGTACATTCTTATTCCTGATATAATTTATGTTGGTAGCAGGTTATCATCTCTAAACTTAGATGTCCACAATTCTCAATCGTCTTCTAAGTGCTTAAAATCCTCCTCGTAATCTTTCTTGTCCCTTGGAGCCAAATTTTCCGTAGAAGCTCTACAAGGCATTCTATACCAATTTGTCTATATCTTTATTTACAGTTCCCAACGTACCAAATATTACAGGCACAAACTTCACACTTTCCATACTCCAAATTCTTGCAATTTCAAATTTTAAGGGGTTGTACTATTTTGATTTTTCATCCTTTTTCTATAGAATCCTTTCTATACAATGTATCATTTATTAAGCAACTTCACTTTTCTTTATCTATTTTTCTTATGTCCAGTTTATTATTTCCTAGATTCTTATCTGTTTGAATAGGAAAATCCCCACGAATTTTTGCTTTTCCGCGACTCCTGCACTCTCTCAAACCTATGGTCATACCATGTAGCACTAGCTCCAAATCCCATCCGATAAGAAAACTTCCAGTGTAAAACTTTCCCAATTTGGTCGTGCTGTCATTTATTATAATCTGCCTGAGGCGACTTGGGACATTCTGTAACAATGTGTGCAACGGTCGCATTCCAAATTCCACACGCTCTGTATCCTGCAGACACCTTCTCCCTATACACATATTTTAAAACAATGCATTGCGGAAGTTCGCCTGACATTACGTTTTGATTTCAAAATCCGGCGCGGTCGACGTGTCCTTTCATTTTTTTCGGAATTGACAAAATAAGTACCAGTCAAACACTGGGGTCTCTGTAATCAACTAGTCCCCTTTCCTCAAAAACTTGCTGGACCTGGACCAAAATTTCAAACTATCATCCTCCTCCTCCTCATTATTATTATTATTATTATTATTATTATTATTATTATTATTATTATTATTAGAGCTATTATTATGATTAAAGCGACGATCTGGCAGAATCGTTAGCACGCTGGACAAAACGCTTAGTAGTAATACGACCGTCTTTATGTTCCAAGTTCAAAATCCGCCGAGGTCTGCTAAGCACCATTTAGGAACTTAGGTCAATGTAATCCGCTATAGCCTTCAACAAAATTTTCAGGCTTTGTGCCTATAACAGAAATGCTTATAATTATTGTTGTTGATGTTGCTATTGGTGTGTTGTTATTGTTAGGATGACAGTAATGGTGATGGTTAATCATAATTTTGCTCGTCTGTTGAGATTGTATTACATATTATTTATTAAAGAAATCAGAAGAATATAAGTTGATATTCTTCATCACGCCAACTTTGAGCTGAAATTCGTTGGGAAACTCTAAAGATATCTGGGAAATGATTTGTTTTATTAACATCGCCTTAGATTCGGCAGCCAACAAATTGAGGAAGAAGTGAGATACATATGGAAAAAAGTATAACATTCCTTACCTATAGACACATAAGGCGGGCTTCCCGGCTTTTTTTGTGATGAGTATATTTCCCACCTGGACGGGAATCCATTCCGTCACAGGATTACTCATTTTTGTCAGCTGAATACATTGATGCACCACGCTAACTACTAAGCCACGTGCCTCCACATCTGCCTATGGAACATTTGCAGAGTAATTTTCAAGCGTTGAAAATTACAATGCTACAGAGTCAAATGACAAATGCAATAAAAAGACCATTTACAATAGAATCAACAGCAGCAGTAACGGTTCTAGCAAGCAATGCATTCATCGCATAGAAATAGAGGGGAAGATTTTTGTCGTTGAAACTTCAAAGTTAAATAAATTGTTCTATTGCTATGTCGGCAAATGACCGTAACAGTAAAATAACGATTATCACAACAGCGTTAACAAAAGTAACAGGATTAGAAGCATTGATAACATTGGCAACAGCGGCTGCATCAGTTTCAACGTCAGGAAAAGTATTAGAGTTAAAAACAGCAGCAGTGCTAGCAACAACAACAACAGGCAACTATGTTCTCAGAGCAGTGTTAATAAGAGAAAAACAACAGAAAGAACAATAATAGTAGCGAAGTATGTTTTAATACCGGTAGAGCAAAAAACAATAAAACAACCAACTGCCACAGTATTATAGTTTCTTTCCACGAAGTTGATGTCACAAAGAAAAATATAGAGTCTCTCACGAGAGAGAAAATGAGAAGGTAAGATCACATGTCCCCTCTCATTTTATAAAAATTGAAAGATTAAGAGAAGAGCGTGCTCATTCTCTTTAAATTGTATGTACAACTACGATACTATAATAATACGATACTATAATAATACTATAATAATACTGAGTGAGTTTAAAGAAATCTTTCGTTGGAGATGTGCATAAACGTACAAGTAGGAGAGATCTTTGTTACGTATGGCAGGACAACCAATATATAAGTACGGTAGATCAGTTCGTTGACACAAAATACTTTTTAACAGAAAACAGAATATTCAATGATTGGCAGCCACAATGAGGATTTCACAACCCTTTCCCGTTTAGCTCTGAAGAAAGTCGGTAAAACCAACCGTTTCTGTGAAGTGTGACTCACAAGATTTACGTTTCAAGCAGGTATAGAGATACTTAACGAAACTGTTTGGCATGAATATTTGTATGGCATGAATATTGTGCTCTGAAAGGATTAGCACTCTAATGTCCATTTTTGGTAAGCCCTTCTGCACTAGTAGTATACTGTAGCAGGTCTTGTTTACTGTTTACCAAATTTTCTACGATATTTCTTCTTTCACTGTTGATGTACTCCCGTATGTTAATCAGCTCACGTCCACCTTTACAATTCTTCATGAAAAACTTGTGTTCGTTCGCCTTAGGTTGAAGTGCACAATGTCGTTGTCTTTCAAGTTGTGCCATCAAGTTGGTCAATCTCCGATCGTGTTCAATTCAGCATGGGTTCGATATAATCTACTTACCCTTCATCGAAATTGCTGGCTTTGTGTCAAAAATTGAAACTATTATTATTATTATTATTATTATTTTATGTTTGACTTTTGTTTTGCATTTGTACAAGTTGTATCCAAGTCTCACCCAGAGACCTCAAGAGACAACAAGTTAGAAGTTCATGTAGGTGTTATGCCTAGGGTACCATATATTTGGATTTGTACAGTTTTGTTCAAGTGAATGTTTAAGAAACCATAAGAAAATTATGTGTTTGCTTTAAAATTTGAGATCACATTGACAGTATTTT
>NC_068988.1:19982312-19984834 GCF_001194135.2 Octopus bimaculoides | reverse complement strand
ATTATTATTATTATTATTATTATTATTATTATTATTATTATTATTATTATTATTATTATTATTATTATTATTATTATTATCTCTTTATGACAGGTTTTTTGGGAGCTCCTACGGTACCATGATATTCATTATTTTCATTTATTTAATACTTTCCTGATTATTCTGCCCGTGCCAAGGAGGAAAACAATTTCGTACCAATTCTACTGGGCACTCTATTCCAATTTCCTTTATATTCCGCTTGATGCCTTTTGAGACCGATCTCAAGCATCTCCAAAATAATTGGTACTATCTTCACTTACTTCATTTTCCATAACTAAGAGGACTGTATCTATTTATTATTTTGCCTTCCTTCTTGACTATTCCTGGGTCAAATGGGTAAGCAACATCAACTATATAGCATGCGTGGTGCACCTTGTCCACCACCACTAGGTCCAGTCTGTTATATTATTATTATTATTATTATCATCATCATCATCATCATCATTATTATTATTATTATTATTATTATTATTATTATTATTATTATTATTATTATTATTATTATTATTATTATTATTATCAATGGCATCTTCTCCCAATTCTGTTTCCATTTCTTGGCGAGTGTCTTCCTGACACCAAGAGTAAATAAACGTACTGTATACATTGGTAGGTCATTGAAACAAATAAAAAAAAAACAGATTACTCATTTTACATGTGATAGAGAAAAGGGTGTAGACACAGAACAAGGGGAAAAAATAAAAAAAATAAGCAAGTAAACAAATAAAATAAAGGGGAAAAAAGAAGGAAAATTCACATTGACAAAGCTCTTCACAATACCCATAACATACCAGTTAAGACAATCTTTTTGCAATTCTTGCTAAGATAGTAAGCCAGGGGTCATTCATAAATTATTTTCAGTAGCTTTTTTTCATCATTCCAAGTGCTTATTATTATTATTATTATTATTATTATTATTATTATTATTATTATTATTATTATTATTATTATTATTAATGTAGCTGTAGTCATCGTCATTGTTTTTATTGTTGTTGTTCTGCATATGCTAGTATTACCTGCTATATTCATACTCAATGATGTTAGTTATATTGGCTTAGATTTTGTTGTCGGGCTTTGATGTTATTTTCGCTACTGATTTCATTTTTATATCCGTATCGATGTTATTGCCACTATTTTGATTGATATCTTTCATGTATCTGTTCTTTATGTTATTACATTCTTTGTGGTTGTGTTTGTGGGTTCGTCATAATGATCGCGCTACCAATGCGGACACTGAACTGACTGTTATAGTTACAGCTGCGGTTTTTAAGAATCATTCGGGTATTCTGGAAGTTGTTATAAATATTGCAATTTTAGTTGTAGTGGTTTTGGTTTCTTTTTTAATTTGTTGGTGCATTTTTCTATTCTAAATACTCGGGGTAATTTATTCCTAAGAAGTTCAGTTTCCAATAAGCATTATTGATTAATAATGAGAAATTATTGAACAATTTAAGAACAAAAGCATTATCCGTGAAGAAAAATGGAATGTGTTATGATTTTGAGGTTTAAGACCAAACTAGAGGAAGGGAGAGGTCATATTGAGGGGAGCAACAGAAGGGAAGAACAGAAGGGAAGAACGGCAAATGATACAAAGAATGTATAGCGCAAAACTGAAGCAATAAAAGAAACCAGGAAAGAGGATGATGTAATAACAAAAATAACATTAAAAAAGAAACAGTTAAAAATATAGGGAGAAAAATGATAGAAGAAAGAAAGAAAGCAAGGAAGAATGAAATAAATAAATAAAGAATGGAAAAATGAAAGAAAGGAGAAAAGAAAGAAAGATAGAAAGAAAGGAAGAAAAATGGAAATTAAATGAGGAAATGCATAGAATCCATGATGTTGCTAATGTGAAGAATTGAAGCGTCAACATTGATAAGGTCATGTTAGTGTATCGCTTCCTATTATGTTAGAGATGCGTTATCAATTAAAATTGTTCGAGGGGCAATGATTTCATCCATCACCAGCTTTTTCCTTGCTTGTTCACTCAGTGTAATTGAAGCAGTGCTGCGTACTGAGATGAGCGTGTATGCATACATAAATTCTTGCCTATATATATATATATATATATAATTCATTCAATAATAGGGTAAGATCTTTTATAAGAATTTATCAAGTAGCTAGCGTGAAAAAAACTCATAAGGGAAAAATCATTTATTCCACAAAATATATGTTTATTATTTTGATATTTTTAATAATATTTTTCTATCTTTATATAATAAGTATTTATATACATTCATTTGTTATTTATTGTTGGTTGATATATACATTCTTTTGTTATTATTATTGTTGTACTTTGACCTGAAGATTAGTTATATTTTTGAATAGAATTGATTTTCGATTGTTTTAATCGATTTTAATCGATTTAAATTTTCTTTCTATTTGAAAATTGGTTATGAAACACGTGTAGTCGCTTTATTATCTTTATCTTATAATATTTACTTTGTATTATATTATACTTATTTATTGTGCTTTTACTTATTAAT
>NC_068988.1:19980986-19982039 GCF_001194135.2 Octopus bimaculoides | reverse complement strand
GAGAAATGCAAAGAGAGAAAAAGAAATGCTTTGTATGTGTATATGCGTGTCAGCGAATGTATGTAAATAGTTAAATACCGCCGTGCAGATCCAGTGATTTGCACCGAAAATTTCATTTTAAACCACACAAACACAGAGACAAACACACACACACGCACACACACACACACGCACACACACACACACACACACATACACACACACACACAGATACACGTAGCGAAAAATATATATATTCTGACTTTGTGTTTACTAATCTGATGTCATGGCAAGATTTGAACTTCAGGAAGCGTACAGATCTATGTGTAGGAAATTCCAAAGTTGTTAATGAAAAGTGCGAGTGAATAACGTGTATTTCTCTCAAAGAGAATACGTATATGATACCGTATGCACGCATATACATCTGTTCGTCAAAATGAGGTTATATTTTCTATAAGTAGTTTTATAGGAAATATTTATTATAATTTCCTTTCATTTACAACAGAAACTTCTTAGATATAAAGCAATACATCCGAATACCTGTTTATCAATCAATGCTACCATCCAACCATCATCCGTCTATGTGTATATAAAGTTAAAACTTACTTGTAAAAGGATGCGTGCGTTCGATCATATAATAATACAAATAATATGTGAGTATATGCATATATACGTATATTTATGTTCATACCTATATCTACATGTATATATGGATGCATATCTGGGCACAGGACGTCACAAAAGAAACGTGGACAAAATGAAAAACAGAACATAAACAGAGCACAGAAAACATACAGGCCACATAGAGAATATTTCCTTCATAAGCTGCCACCATTCTAAATTAAGCGTTTCGAAGAGTTAGAGCAGGACACATTGTTAGAATAGCTCTTCTCGCGGAAACAAATTAAATTAAATTTATAATGCGGAGGAATTAAGTGGCAAACAGAAAACACGACAGGAAAGCGAAACAGTGAAAATAAGCGAGAAGGGCTGTAAGCCAGACGTGTGCGTGCGTGTGTGTGTGTGTGTGTGTGTGTTTGTGTTTGTGTGTACTTATATATATCTGGTTTATAT
>NC_068988.1:19979350-19980976 GCF_001194135.2 Octopus bimaculoides | reverse complement strand
ATATATATATATATAGCGTTCTATATACTTACACATAGGCATATTCTAAGCACATATTTTTAGTATGTATTTACGTTTCTTTCTCAATATATATACCATATGCATGTATGTATATATTTATGTATATGTATATATTTATATAGATATGTATGTATATAAGCGTGTATATGTGTGTGTGTGTGTGTGTGTGTGTGTTATATGTGTGTCCGGTTGTATGCGTACTCCTGCAAAACACACAGTTATTCTCATAAACGCACTCATATATGCCCCAAAACATTGACATGATCTATAATCTCTCTAATATATGGTACATTAATTTAAATTCTAATTTAAAATCCGCATCTTGAAAATATAAAATCCAAAAGTTTTAATGAAAATACAAACGTATAGAAGTAGTTTGTCTCTCTTTGATGACCTTTAAGTAACGCTGCGTAAATCATCATCATCATCATCATCATCGTCATCATCACCACCATCATAATCTTTACCATAATAATAATAATAATAATAATAATAATAATGATAATAATAATAATAATAATTATTATTATTATTATTATTATTATTATTGTTGTTGTTGTTGTTGTTATTATTATTATTATTATTATTATTATTATTATTATTATTATTATTATTATTATTAGTAGTAGTAGTAGTAGTATAATTGAAAAGAACATCTATCAGAAACTTTTAATTCTCAAAGCACAATTAATGCCTGAATTTTTTCCGACATTTTTCCATGGTGTTTTGTTTCGTCTTTAGTGTCTGATTTGTTTCTCTTATTCAACCTTAGCGATTCTTCTCAGTTTATTACTACGTATATATCCTCGCTCTCCTTTCTTGTTTAACTGTTGTTCCTGTGTCCACCTCTACAATTCGTTGAAAAGTGAGTTTCCTTCACTAATATTTCCTTATCAATCTCACCGACTCTCATCTTTTTCTTGAATTTCTTTGCCAACATAATTGATTTCCTATTTTCACCAGTGATACATGTACATGCTTTGATAAATGCATACAAACGCATATACACACAATCGCACGCACATATATATATATATATATGAATCTATCTATCTATCTATCTATCTATCTATCTATCTATCTATCTATCTATCTATCTATCTATCTATCTATCTATAGAGCGAAACAGTTTGATTGAAATTCGTTGGTACACCTGAGTTTCAAGCTGATGCTAGTGTTCAGCCATTTTGAATTTGAATGACAGAAGTTGATTGTTATTACCATAAAGTGGGATTCCATAAAAAAATAAGGGTGGGGAGGGATCCGATTATGGTGACTCAGGCTATTAACAAGTTGCATGTCTTCTGCTACAATCCCAAAATATCATCTTGTCAATTGAAGTGCAACTTTTGTCTCACTGTGTTGTTCCTACTACAAAACTTTTGCGTCTCTAATAATATCTTTTCCGTACGAAAAAAAAAGAGAAAGGGAATGCATATATTCTTTTATATCGGAGACAAGATACCGAGAAATATTATCATTATTATTATTATTACTATTATTTTTATTATTATTATTATTATTATTATTATTATTATTATTATTATTATTATTATTATTATTATCATTATTATTATTATCATTATTATTATTATTATTATTATT
>NC_068988.1:19977085-19978927 GCF_001194135.2 Octopus bimaculoides | reverse complement strand
TTATATTCCACATTTGCTAAATATCAATTATTATTATTATTATTATTATTATTATTATTATTATTATCGTTATTATTATTATTATTGTTGTTGTTGTTGTTGTTGCTGCTGTTGTTGTTATTATTATTACTGTTATTATTACTATTATGATCATCATCATCATCATTATTATTATTATTATTATTATGATCATGATGATGATGATCATCATCATCATAATCATCATCATCGCGTTTGGTTTTGTTCGTTGAAATCTTGTTTTTATATTCCACATTTGCTAAATATCAATTTTCAAGTTTACATATTTTACGACTTTTTCGTTTCCTTTATCAATGACATTTTGGGCAAGCTTCATAGACCAACAAATATATCGCGACATTACCTTTCTCCACCAAAGCTATGCCTGGCCTTTGTATGTTCAAGAACTATATTTGCCACCACCATTATAAAATCCTAAAAGAGGTTAGCAATCTGAATTCCTATTTGATTCTGATCGGCCACCAACAAAATTTCAGAACACCTTTTATATGTGAGCAATGGTAATTAACAAAATCAACAGTGTTTGAATCTATATATGGCCTATCCATTTGAGAATGAAGTTCGTGACAAAGAATTCAATTAAAAACAGAGCTATTGACTACTAATATAGGAGATAAAGCATTTATGGGCAATACAAATAAATGTTGAAGCTGTACGAACTATAGTTGGGGTGTCTAATAGTGCGAGGATAAGAAGCGAATGCTATTTTAAAAAAATTGCGAATAAGATTAGATCAGGGAACATACAGAAAATACACCTTGGAACTGAGAGGATTCTTAGAAAAATATTTTTGACAGTAGAAGTTGCCACCTCAGTCTACTGGTTATGAGTAGCTGGCATGCGTATTACATCATCAGCACCACATAACTGTGTGAACAACAGGATAATGATCATAATAATAATGATAATAATAATAATAATCATAATAATAATAATCAATTAAGATCAGAAGTCTTATCATGTACATTGTTTTGTCTTGGTATAAAAGATGGGCTACAGCAAATATTCTGCTTAATACCACAGATTTGCTTGTCCGTTGTTTGACCTTAACCAGTTGAGCATGTCCCTTGGTGGCTGACGATATGTGCATCTCTGATCATGAGCAGAAGTAGAGGGGGAGCATCCTGGCCAAGGAGTGAGAGGAATTCTTTGGGGTTTGAATAATTCACCTTTGGAAACATGGGTGTTTTGCTCAACATCCTTAAACAAACCTTATTCATGGACCTTTTGAACAGGATGGGCTACTCGACCTGGTGTACCCTTATCATACGGGTTATCATGATGGGTATAATGGGCTTCGTATATTTTACCCCAGTGTCACTTTGATGGCATGCACTGCTCTCTCACTCAATAATAATAAAAATAATAATCATAATCATAAAAATAATGATAATAATACAGGGAGACACGCTCTCTCCACTCCTGTTCTGCCTGGCACTCACACCTTTAACAGATTTGCTAAATAGAACTGGATGCGGTTACAAATGCTACGGAAAAACAGTCAGCCACCTTCTATATATGGATGACCTAAAATTATATGCAAAAAACGACAAAGAGCTAGAAACACTACTACAGACAGTACACGGCTTTACCAAGGAAATAGATATGAAATTCGGATTAGAAAAATGTGCCAAAGCAACCATGAAAAGAGGAAAATTAGTTAAAAGTAGCAATATAACACTAGATAAAGCCAATGAAATAAGAGAACTAGACGAAAGCCAACCATATAAGTATTTAGGAGTCAATGAACTAGATAGGATACAACATACACAAATGAAAGAAAAAAATAAAGAAAGAGTACTA
>NC_068988.1:19968638-19972956 GCF_001194135.2 Octopus bimaculoides | reverse complement strand
ACACACACACACACACACACACACACACACACACACACACATGTATATATATATAAACAAACTACCGCTTTATCTCTCAAATTCATTGTCTGTAGAATGTAGCATTGTGAGGAACAAATAATTTTATTAGTTTGAACATTCCAGAAGAACACAAATAATTGATGCACTATTCAAATTTTTTTTTACCTCCTACAAAGTCTGTAAAGTAACGAAAGCCATAAAAACCCTGCACTCAAAGGACATTATCTTAACGCAAATAGACATAAGGCATACGAACTATATCCGTGTCTTCTGAAACTCATTACCCATTGTGTTCTAGCAATACTCCTTCTGATCACGGAGGATCCAATAATGACATAATCCGCTGAAAGCGTGGCTAGCACTATCGAATTTCCTTATCTAAATTTAAAAATTAATGTGTGTCTTTCTCTTGCTTCCTCTTGCTTTCTCCTTCTTTATCTCTTTCTCTCACTTTCTCTCCCTCACTCTCTGCGCTAAAGATTAGCGGAAAACGATTAATGCAGCATTTCATGATAAGCTCTTTATCCTTTAGTATGCAAAGACAGTCGTAATGTGATTATATTTATATAAATATTCCTAGAATACAACTGGCATAAATTTTGTTATATAAGTTGTTTCAGCATAAAATACATATTATCAAACAAATTACCAACCAAAGCTTAATAGGAAATTTAATACTGTTATCTGAACTAGTAATGGTTTCTAACTATCTAAAATAAAAATTGCAATCAAGTTCTTTTCATCGACTGAAATCGAAGGGATCATTATCATCTGGAGTGTGACCAAGCAGTAATGAAACTTTCCAGCCATGCATCCAAATACTTCTATGTTAGAAGAGAGTAACAGGATGCATTTACATTTATTTGTTGTCTGAAACAGAGTGCTTTAAATTGTAGGAAAATACACAATATCTTATAATACATACATTCATTCATACACACTCAAGCACATCGATATCTATAAATAATGCAGTCTATCTAAGGCACTTTATTTCACGAGGCTCCGATTCATTCCACTGTAGAAATGAATCGCGACGTCACTGGTATCAAGCTTTATCGGCCTTTGCATTTCTATTGCATAACATCGGTAGCGTGGATAGGGGAGGCTGGTATGCATGGGCGACTGCCGGTTTTTCATAAGTTATCTTGTCCGGACTTGTGTCTCGGAGGGGAATTTTGTAGGTGCTATCCCCTGGTCATTCATGACCGAAGGGTCCCCCCTCTCTCTCTCCCTTTATATATATATACATATATATTATAATTACATATTTATTATATCATACTTTGATACTGTGTGGACTAAGATCCCCGTTGACCGGCCACTAGTATTTATAGAATCTTAAACACTTTCGGTACGCAAATTAGGAACTCATTCACAGAATAACTGCTGCATTTGTTGAGTATATAAACAGCTTGCCTGCTTGTTTCTCTGGGGACTGTTAGAATGATGTGGATGCCTCTGATAAGAAACCAATTAGGTTCGAAAATCGATTAAGGTTTTTTATCATTTTTTCAGTCTATTTATGTATATTATATATATACCATGGAAAATTTCGTTAATATGGATTGAATGAATATATATATCGACATTTGAATTTGTCTTCTCTCCTTAATTATATATATATATATATATATATATATATTTATATACACGTATATATCAACCTCATAATAATAAGAAGAAGAAGAAAAGGAAGAAGAGGATTAATAATAATTGGTGAAGGAAGCCAAACACAGATTTGGCAAATCTCTCTTGCGGTTTCTTCAACAATTATTATTATTCTTATCTCAAGTATCACTGCGCAATTACCGAAGTAGATCCTTAGGAAATACATTCCGATTGAGGATGACAAAATGTGAACGTGCTTTGGTCAACATCTTAATTGACAAATACCCATTAATCCAAAAGACTACACACATACACACACGCGTACCCACACAAACACACACACGTGCGCACGCACAAGCACAAATATTTATATTTAGCAGAATTAACAAAGTGACACAAGGGTCGATACGTTCGTGCTTTAGAACGTAACAAACGTATATACATATACAGTTTGCATCAGTTTTATTTGGGTCGTTTTTATGAATTACAAAAAAACACGCATAGCTGTATTTGGAGACAAATTAACAAACTGGAGCAAATAACCTGAAGAGTTATTTTATCGTACGTATTCAATGAATCCACCTATAGCGTCGATGGTTGATTCAGACCGAGGATCATATCTCTAATCATATGATATTCATCAATTTTTGACATAGTGCTGGTCATAGCAGACTTGTGATATTGTATGGGGTTATGGGGTTGTTTGTTGACATCTCTCTCTCTCTCTCGACAATGATCGATACATAATTGTACAGTGAACCGTATTCTAATGAGTGAAGATTCCGTGTGTGTGGGGGAGAACATGATCATAGAGTTTGGCACGTATCCACACTTTGGTTGTGGTAGCCTTATGAGAAGGCGAAGAGTCATGTTGGAAGACGTAAGGTCTTCGTTGCGTACATTGAATATCGAGAGACTTACAACTTTCTGCAATATCTATGTGGAATGAAGAAACTTACTTTAAGTCACAATAATGCGAAATATAACAGATGCACTCACACACTCACGCATATATATGTGCGTGTATAGGCACGCACGTATATATATATATATATATATAAATATATATATATATATATATATATATATATATATATATATATATATATATATATATATACTCATGCAAACGCACACACGCACGCATACATATATTTGTATATAGCGACACATTGTTCATTATTAATTGCAAAAAGAAATAAAACAAGTATATAAAGACATATATTCAACTTGGACATTAATAACGAATAATGATAATAAAACAATAGAGATAAGAAGAGTGGTCCTATCTGAGTAAATTATATTCTCGAAAAGCGGAAAAAAATCTTTCGAAATAAGTAACAATACAAGTCGTTTTGCATAATGTAATCGGAAATGCACTGTAAGAATAAAAAATCATCAAAAGAATGCCATTGATTACAGTTATGCTGTTACATGTGGTCAAAAACAACAACGAGCAAATATTAGATTGTTGAAATTCAAAAAACTTAGTATGATATTATAGGTTCAATCTTCAAAATAGTTTTATTTATATACACCAACTTAAACATATAAGAAAAAATTAACTTGTATGAGTTTATATAAAAGTTTAGATATATTATGTATTATATTCTGTATTATTCATTTTATATTGTGTATTATTCATTGTATTATATATTCAAGGGCATCTTGCATTTGTCATATTCCGTTTGACATTACATGGTTCTAGATTTATATAAATGAATGTAAACTGCTTGCAGAAACACAATCACATTCCAGTAAATACATGTATATTATATATCAATATTTGTGTCCTGAATTGCTTTTTTATTCACTTGGATAAATATTGTATGTTATCTCTAAAAATATAGTTTGTGGAGCACTCTAGTGGATTCCTGATTTAAGAGACAGTAATAATGTGTGTGTGTGTATATATATATATATATAAAATACACGCACATACACACACGCACATATGCATATACACACTCATACATAAGCACAAGCATGCACATACGTACACTCATACATGCTTAGTTACATAAACCAACAGTGTTATAGCTCAACATAGAAATGTATATCTAATCGAAATAGATTCATATATTTATCCTGCCATCATAAATACTGGTTACATGAAAGACAAATACGTATCCTCTTTAACTTGGTGACATACATTAGAAGAGGTAAAAAAAAAACACAGTATATGATTAACAATCCAGAAATGCCTTTGAACTTTTGCAGAAAAAAAAAAATGCTTTCTGAAATAAATGTACTATTTCATCAATACAGTCAAACACATTGAACATAAATACCCGGTTATCTTTTTGTAAAGCTAACATGATGATATATTGCATATCATAAATATTATATAATATAAAATATCCTATTGCTGAGATGTAACTTGTTGCGATTTGTTAAACACTTGTAGGTTTAGTAGTTAAATTGTACGGCTTAATTAAATCTTCTTTTCATTTGCACATAATAAAACATTGTTATTGATGAACGAATACATTGTTGAGTGTGAATAATTTGTTTCTTACGAATATTTCTTGTGTTTAGTGCATTGTTTAAGAATTATTAAACCCGCTGTTATAAAACTACGATGCTTAGCAATTAATATTATACATGCATACATACATGCATACATACATACATACATACACACACACACACACACACACACACACACACACACACACACACACACACA
>NC_068988.1:19964897-19968527 GCF_001194135.2 Octopus bimaculoides | reverse complement strand
ATATATATATATATATATATATACACTTAGTTCGATCATTTAATTGACTTCGGTAAATTTATTGCTGCCTTGTAGGTGACATCTCTAATACTTTCCGAGATTCATATAGGGATCTCCTTTTCATAGATAGAAAACACCTTGTTTTTTTTGCGGTATAAAGGACGAACACCACATGTTATTTACACCCCCCCACACACACGCATACATACATATATATATATATGTGTATATATACATACACACCCAGAGACACACCTACACACAGGCATATATGTATATATATAAATATACAGAGAAAGCTAGAGAGAAAAAGAAATATATTTAGGGAGAGATAGATAGATAGATAGATAGATAGATAGAATGACAGATATACAGATAGATGTTTTTCGACATTTTAGATGCAAAAAGTACATAGCAGTATTCTTTTTTATTCACAAATGCATTGCAGAAATTGCATTCACTGAATTCTGGAAGTGATGTTCTTTTTTGAATGTAGTGCCGCTAAAAAGTATCTTTTCATATTATTTAATATTGCGTGCAGTTAAGAAATTCTCACATTATTGTTTTACGTAATTTTGCATGTTGTTTGTGCATATTGTCATTTCGTGGAAACAGTAGGTAAAATCCAATAAAAGCAATGCGAACAAGTGAATCGTGAATTTTAGGCAGTTAAACAAAGAAAAGAAATATCATGTAAGGGTTTTACTCAAACTGAATAAATAATTGAAATGCTAGTATAGGATAAGTTACTGGTAAACAAGCTTTAGAGCAACGTGGTTTTTACTTGTGTAGTTAGCAAAGAAAATGACTCCACATATCATTTTAAGACTTCGAACTTTGCGGTGTTAGCCGGAATACTATTCTAAGATGAGTTTTATAATCATTGGTCTATTTTAATACCATAGAGTTTTGGCATTAGCGAAAATACGAAAACCGTGTACTCGATGGTCATACAAGAAATAGAAACATTGAATTGTTACCTCGTGAGAAAGATTATACGGAGCAATTACAATCCTCGCGTATATACAAGCAATTTATTTAAAATATTCTTTGATCTACTTCCATCAGAACTGTCTTGGGGTGGTAACATGGGTTCACATCTCCTACTATGATGCCTCTAAAAAAAAAAGAAAAGAAACAGTATTTAAAATCATTCGAGGGATAGATGGACGAATGTGCGTAGCAAAATACATTGTGTCGGTACCTTTCTTCAGGTTCTTCATTCACACGTATTGCAGTTGAGCGCAGGTATCAGTCAGCTACTGCGGACAATTTCTTGAACTTAGCTCTCCTCCCAAACTTGTCGTTCAGCCCGTCTTAATTACATATATATATATATATATATATATATATATATATATATATATATATATATATATATATACGTGTTTCTATATATATATATGTATATACACAAACATATATATACTATGAATGTATGTGTATATATGTATGTATGAAATCTTAAATATTTTCATATGACATTTGCCATGGTTTAGCTTTTCTGACATGTTATCTTAGTATTTAATCTTTTAACCTTTTCAACACAGTTTTCCACTTTAATTTTTGTAATCGCTGTTTCGCTTTATATTGAACACGTAACCTTTAAATTATTTTCTATGTTTCCATTTTCCATTGATGTAAGTTATTTAGATTATCGTTCTTTCTTTTTCATTCGCTGTCACTATCTTCACATACTGTTTTTTTCAGTTTATATGATTCTGAAAAAGTTCACCTTACTCATTCTTGTAAAGTTATAAACATACACAGAGACACACACACGGACACATACGAATAAATAAACGCACACAAACTACACACACATTTACAGACACGCACACACACACGTTCAGACATGCACACACACACACACACACACACACACACACACACACACACACACACACACACACACACACTTCCATCTGCATATCCTCATAAATAGTTGCACGTATCCATAATGTTACGTGTAAGTTGATATGTGTCTGTGTACACCTTGGTACATCTACATATCGTTGTATATGATAGTTCAGTAAGTCTTTTGTAATATTTATGAAGTGTGTGTGACGATTGCCATGAAAATCTCAGTACTTTTTTAAGAATCTAAGTCCTAGTAAATTTCCGTTTATCATCTGTGCCACATAAGGCACAACATGAAACATTTTGCTAGTCTACAACCCGAGGATACATTAACAGACACATACGCATATAAGTGGACTGCTTCTACTTCTTATATGATTGGCGTCTCTCTTGTTTTCATCGTTCACAATGGCATGTCTGACTTTACTTCAGTGCTCACTCCGAAGACAATACCAAGCCACTTTTCCATCAACATACGACATTGGGTAGACGAATGTTATCCCCATACTGATACAATTGCATGTGATTGGATTATAATCATAAACGCGTGTACAAACACGAGTACCCCTACCTGTGTCTCCTGGAAAAGTACTTAGCGATAGGCCGATGACTAACAACTAGAAATCACCTGAAACTCGATGTGTGTGCTGTGATTGTATGTATTTTTTCCTTCATCGCTGAACAGCTGGTGTTGGTGTGTTTACGTCCTCCTAAAACAAAGCGGCGGTTCGGTGAAAGGTACCGATAAAATAAGTATCATGCTTTAAAAAAATGTATGTACAGGTGGGGAAGTGGGTAATTAATTGTTATAAAATTCCTCAGTACGGCTGCAGTTTAATGTACAAACGAAGTAAAACATAAAAGATCCGGCATTCTGTCGCAAGTTACTACATTCCTGCGAATCCGGCGTCACAGACTGGCAGAATCTGATCGGCACCTGAAAATATAAAACCAAATTTGACTCCTGCGAATGTAAAATCGAAGTACAGAAATGGTCGAAATAAATGCTTCGAAGCATACAATACGTCATTTGAATTAATCTGCAAGTTGTCCGGTTAAGTAAACGAGCTCTCTAACCACATAACACTGCATGCGTTATATCATATTCCCAAATACTTCAGAATTTCGCATGTGACAGCGACTTCTGTCACATGATAAATAGATATATGTAACATACAACACTCCTGTCTGAAATCACCTATATTTCTTCTTGTATAAATCAATCATATATATCGGATCATCATGGCAGTAGACAAGTAATTAGATATTAGTCAACAGGTATGGGATTAAAAGACGACAATAATTAGATGTTATTTGCTAACCTTTCTGTTCTCACAATACATTAATTAGTGTTTGATGTGTTACTCCTTTAATTTACAATATCAGGTGATACTACGTACGGACACTCATCTGAACGAAGTCAATGTGTAGTAAAAGTTCTGATTGACAAATGCGCGTGGCTTGTTGGGTACACACTTGTATGAAACATCGTCGACGATTTATTATGTCGATAACTTTAATTACATTTGAAATTAATGCCAATTTCATTAAGAAATGAAGAAAAGAAGGAAGAAATCAAGTAGTAGTAGTGGTGGTGGTGGTGGTGGTGGTAGTGGTTGTAGTAGTAGTAGTAGTAGTAGTGGCGATGATGATAATAGTAATACTAACAAAGGTAAAGCTGAGGTTCATGACAATAAGAATATCAATAACCACAATATTTACATTCGTATTATTACTATAAAACTATTCCTTGTCTTCGTCGTCGTCGTC
>NC_068988.1:19964523-19964775 GCF_001194135.2 Octopus bimaculoides | reverse complement strand
CTACTACTACTACTACTACTACTACTACTACTACTAATAATAATAATAGGAAAATTGCCGATGCGGACGACGATGACCCTGTTGACGATGACGATGGTAGTGATGAGGATGATGATGATGATAGTAATAGAAGAAGAAGAAGAAGAAGAAGAAGAAGAAGAAGAAGAAGAAGAAGAAGAAGAAGAAGAAGAAGAAGAAAGAGAAGAAGAAGAAGAAGAAGAAGAAGAAGAAGAAGAAGAAGAAGAAGAAGAA
>NC_068988.1:19962849-19964513 GCF_001194135.2 Octopus bimaculoides | reverse complement strand
AGAGAAGAAGAAGAAGAAGAAGAAGGAGAAGAAGAAGAAAGAGAAGAAGAAGAAGAAGAAGAAGAAGAAGAAGACGAAGAAGAAGAAGAAGAAGAAGAAGAAGAAGAAGAAGAAGAAGAAGAAGAAGCGTGTAACAAAACAAAACAAAAAAAAAACAGACGGCCAAAAAGAATTGAAGAATGGAGGAGTTGTAAATATAAAAAACAACATAAAAATCGAAAATTATATAAAAGAATAAGAGATTGAACGAAGGAGAAAAGAATTAGCGGAACTAGAATTAATATTTGAATTGCAGAAAATATGGCCGTCTGTTTGATGACATTTGTGTTATAAACTGACAAGTGACTCCTGAGCAGGAATTATTGAAATTCAGTCTATTAATTACTGAAGAGAAAAATCGAATTAATGCCAAATTAGATTGGAAAATAAATAGCCAATGATAAAGATGATGGTGATAATCAGGGAGAGGTAGGAGAAGGATGAAGGCGTAGGAGTAGGATGAAGTAGAAGTGAATGATAACTACAGCAGCGGTAGCAATGGAGGCGACTATAACGACGACGATGATGACGGAGAGGAGTAGGTGGAGGAAATACGATCGCGAAGTAGTTGATGATGATGATGAATGGTGATGAAGATGATGATGAGTAGGAGATGGGAGTGTAGGAAAGAACGAGGGTGAGCATTACTAGGATGATGAGGATAATGCTGATGCTGCTGCTAATGATGATATTGATGACGTGGACGACGACAATGATGATGATGATGATGAACATGAAAATTCGGAGAAATGAGATTTCATTAAGCTGACGATCATCGTGACTTGACGCTGACTCGGATGAAATTAATGGTGATTACAGTGATGAAAATTATGAGGGCAAAAGCAAAACAATACCGAAAAACCTCAACAGTCTGCCCGGTTATTGTTCATATTGAGTTGGCACTCCGTCGCTTTCGACGTCGAGGGTTCCAGTTGATCCAATCAACGGAACAGCCTGCTCGTGAAATTAACGTGCAAGTGGCTGAGCACTCCACAGACACGTGTACCCTTAACATAGTTCTCGGGGATATTCAACGTGACACAGTGTGACAAGGCTGACCCTTTGAATTACAGGTACAACAGAAAGAGGAAGTAAGAGTGAGAGAAAGTTGTGGTGAAAGAAGAGTACAGCAGGGTTCGCCACCATCCCCTGCCGGAGCCTCATGGGGCTCTAGGTGTTTTCGCTCAATAAACACTCACAACTCCCGGTCTGAGAATCGAAACCGTGATCCTATGACCGCGAGACGTCTGCCCTAACCACTGGGCCATTGCGCCTCCACAGTTGTTCATATTACACCATGGATATACTCATAACATTACATTCCAAAAAATGATGTGGAATTGATATCGAAAATACTGTCCCTATGGTTTGGCTTGCATCAATTAGGCGACTTTATGAGAAGACATCCGAAGTCATAGCGTCAAAGTTGTTAGTAGAGGGTAACGAAATATTCTCAGATGAAGTTCATCATTGCTTACCAACCACATGGTTCTGGGTTCAGTCCCACTGCGTGGCACCTTGGGGAAGTGTCTTCTACTATAGCCTCGGCCCGACCAAAGCCTTGTGAGTGGATTTGGTAGACGGAAAACTGAAAGAAGCCCGTCATATATATATATATATATATA
>NC_068988.1:19954024-19962828 GCF_001194135.2 Octopus bimaculoides | reverse complement strand
GTGTGTGTGTGTGTGCGTGTGTATGTGTGTGTGTGTGTATGTGTGTGTGTGTGTGTGTGTGTTTGTCCCCCCAACATCGCTGGACAACCGATGCTGGTGTGTTTACGTCCCCGTAACTTAGCGGTTCGCCAAAAGAGACCGATAGAATAAGTACTAGGCTTACAAAGAATAAGTCCTGGGGTTGCTTTGCTCGACTAAAGGCGGTGCTGAAGCATGGCCGCAGTCAAATGACTGAAACAAAGAAATGAGCAAAAGAGTAAAAGAGATTAAATGAAATGTTTCTTGGGGTATCACCTCCCCAATTATGTATATTAGTTACGAATACAACACAAGCGTTTTCTCAGATAATTAGAAAGTTATGGATCGGGATATAATATCCCTCCTCCCTGACAAACACTTGATCGATCTCAGACGGTTTTACTCTTCAGATAGTTTTTTGGTTTTGTTGCAGTGTCCGTATCTCAGTATTAAACTATTCAATGCTGAATATCGGCTCAAATTTTGGCACGAGGACAGCATTTTCATGGGGTGAGGTTAAGTCTACTATATCAACCTCAGTGATCAAATCTTAATTATTTTATCGACCATGAACGGATAAAAAGGCATTGTCGGCTTGGGTGGAAATTGAACTCAGAGCGTAAAGACGGACGAAATGTTGATAAACATTCTTCCCAGCGTGCTAACGACTCTGACAAGTAGCCACACTTTTTCGAAACAGAATATTGCAAAAGATTCGGTTTCTACATCGATGCCGTCATCATTGTACGATTATGATGATTATGAATGGATGTGAACATCGAAAGCACGAAAGACGATAATTTCTGAGTGAGGTGATGCGAAGCATATATCATCCTTGCAGAAAATGATATGATTGAGAAGTTCGAAGACCAAATGTATTTGCCGAATTGAGGGATGGAAATTTTGAGCCAAATTAAGTGGAACTCTGTATTGTTTTTTTTTTTTTCCAGATAAATGTAAAAGAGAATGGAATCTGCAAACGATCTGTTATCACCACCTGGAATACAATTTTACTAAGACATCAGTCAGAACAGCAATGATGGATTGACAAAATAGGTTACAGAATTTGTAGTTGAGGATGAAGAGAGAGAGAATAATAATAATAATAATAATAATAATAATAATAATAATAATAATAATAATAATAATAATAATAAGAAGAAGAAGAAGAAGAAGATGCTGCTGCTGCTGCTGCTGATGATGATGATTTACGATTATGATGACGACGACGATGAAAAAAGATGGTGATGATGGTTATGATGATAATGATATTGAATTTACTGCAAGAGCAAACCATGTGCTTAATGAGGAGATATGAGATAAAGAGGCGTCTGTAGTTGTCATGAAGTTTGTGAGAAGAGCCCAGAGGGATACATTTAAAACAAATGAAAACGAATTTTCTTGCTGTTCCTGTTGTTATTTTTGCTGCCAGTACAGCTACACCGACGGTAACTATTCCTCTCGGAGCTTTGTCTTCGACCTTTTGGTGCTGATACTGTAGAAGAGCTGAAGTGAACATTAAATGTAGATATAAATATAAAAGTTGATGTTGATATATAATGTTGGTTACAAACTTCGGTACAAGACCAGCAATTTTGATGGAAGGAGTAAGTCGATTACATCAACCGTAGTAATCAACTGATACTTGTTTTATCGACATCGAAATCATGAAATGCAAAGTCAGCCTCTGCAAAATTAGATCTCAGAACGTAATATGCTAAAGATTCCGTGAGACAGCTGTCTTAACCCATTACCTCCCATAATTCTATTAACTGGAATTTGTTTATGACACTTTGATTTCTAGCATAAAACAGCCTTAGAAACACGCTGGAATGAGGAAAATAACATTTCAAAATAAAATTTTACATAGAAATAAGCGAGATATTAGGTGAAAAATTAGCAAACCTCATTAGAATATCAGAGAAATATACCTAGTAGATATAGCAAAAAGGTTAGATATGTGTAAATATTGACAGAAAATTACGAAATTTGTAATTTTTAAGTGATCTCATGAGATCACTGGTAGGTAATGGGTTAATGTAGATTACGAAATACAGATATATATTGACAGATGGGGAGAGAAAAAGGGTGAAAACATCAAGCTATAAATCTAACGTTTTTGACCAGTGGGTTTATTCAGATTTCATAGTTATACATGTTCTCCTTCTCTGTTTCTGATCTAAAGATTTGGTGATGTTAACTAATAGGGATCTCACTGCAACATTACCATAAGACGTTACTGTATATTTAATTTTATTTGCGAAACTGCATGATGATAAAGTACAAACACACTGAAGCGTGTGTTATAAATCAACTGGGTACATTGTAACATTAGACTATCTAATCAGACGTGATGGTTCAGATCAACTATAGCATAAACCAAGTCGAGCAACTGCTGTCACGTCTGAGAGGAGTACAACTGTCACCTGAGTCTACAAATAAGATTGTTCCACCGACTTCTCTGGAAAATGAAGAGCAGGATTGTTTCCTCTGTGTAGTGGCTATCGCAAAAGCGGTAGTATGGAGAACGCAAGTGAAAGGGATTGTGACGGGCATCTTCATCTCCAGCTTTTGGTTGGTTAACTTTTTCCTTTTCCACTTGAAAAGGAAAATAATGCTGGAGAGGAGATACTTGTCGCTAAGGACGTTCAAGAAAAGATGGAAGGTTGTTGCGAGCATGCTGAGAGTGAATGAACCTACTTGAGTGATAACAAAAGGAAAAAAAAAAACAAGTTTCAATATTGGTACCTGGTTTGTGGGCTTGACCGCGTCCCTCACTCCATTTTAATCCCCTCGATTTTCATATTTCTCATTTATCTTTAAGTATATGGCTAACTTCATGCTATGAATCATTCGTTGCCCAACCCTTAGATTGTCTCTGTAACGTCCCCTCTTTGTTTAGATCCAATTGGTTAAATAAAAATTCGGATTATTTAAGCTTACGTCGATTACTTCGTGGTGTTGTTTTGAATCTATTATAAAATAAATATATACAATTTATAAAAATGATAAAAAAGAAATATACTGTACAGTACTGGTTGTACTTCGCGGATTTTCATCTATCGCAATAGGGCGTAGAAAGTGGCACCCGCGATAGCCGATGGATTACTGTATATCATAATTTAAAACGAACACTGTATTGAATAAAGTGATATGATGCATCCAGGTCCAATTTTCTGTTAACGTCTTTTGCAAAACAGTTGCAAAGTGGTGCAATATAGTGTTCTTTCTTCAGGGGACATATGTTAGTGTGATGCTCTGTCGTTAAAATCGGTACTACTTTCATTTCTTTTTCTAAAATATCAAATGTCCTACCTCTATTCGACCGTATGTCAGAAGAATTTTATTTGTCAGTTCCGTCACAAGTGTGTTCCTTTTTTTGCTTTGTGTTCTATATTAAAGCCCTTCATATTCACCATGACCTTACACAATGTGATGACTACACAAAAGACAGCTAAAAAAACTGAGAAAATAATGAGAAAAAATATACCTCAAGATCAAGTTTTGCTGGGTTTTACGAGGGGGTCTTGTGTTAATAAGACCACTGGGAATTTTCTGATGTTGTGCAAGAAAATTGTATATATCGAAGATGCATTTCTTTTTGATGTAGTGCTGCGCGTTATATAGAATCTTGAAATGAAGTAATAGCTGAGTTTTTAGAGTTTAGGCAGACTACATCCCACAACTAACATTTTTTTTAATATCGAAATCCAAAAGATGAAAGGCAAAGTTAACCCCGATGTAATATGAGCTTCGAGCGCAGAGATTCAGAGCAGATATATACGTGAATCATTCTATCCAACGCTTTACCCTCTCTGCCAACTCGTCGCGTTGTTAATCCTACACACTCGCTCATTGAATTAAACATATCGTTACCTGTTCGTTGGTGTTTATCTTTAGTTCACTTGATGGTTTCAACGCTAGGTTGCTGGTTTATAGCCATAGCTTTCTGCAGCGTCTTGTGTAGCTGAGCATGTATATAATTACAGTTAGTTTACTTTAGTACTTAACGCTGTTTTACAACATTCCGATTTGATGTCTATAGGAAGATACATTTGTATCAAACGGATATTCCACTGATTGATTGAAAAGATTGCTTCTGCAATATTTAACCGTTTGATCTAATGTTGTTTTATCTTGTTTAAAAAAATATTGCAGATACTATCACCGAAATGGGTAGTAAGCATAAGTATGTAATCTTTCTTCCTATAGTTAGCTTTAATGTTTGTTATTTAACCACATGATAACTCTTCATGCGTATTCTAAATCGCCAAATCACTTTTTTTTTTCTTTTGGTTATCTTTTTGTTATTGTTATAGACTCTGGCTTTGCTTTCTTTTAATGTGCTTAATGTATTTACACTGACTAATGCCAACACATAGACGTATATTTGCATGTAGTTATATAGAAATGCATGTATATTGAGCATCATGTAAAATGTCTTCCGTGACCATATACTTAATTCCTGCTGCGAAAATGTATGTTTACTAAACATATTGTAACAAGTATTCTTTACAACCAGGTTCATCTGTACAGTTACATATATATATGTGTGTGTATGCGTGTGTGTGTGTGCGTGTGTGTGCGTGCGTGTGTGTGTGTGTGTGTGTGTGTGTATGTGCATATATACATGCATACAGACATAAATACGTGTATGTGTTTTTTTCTGTTTAAAATGCCATTGATTCACGCAGCATAGCCAATCAATAGGCTTGCGGTAACTGATATTTATTATTACTAAGAAGTTTACACGACACGAATATCTTGGTTGTCAGTCAATGAGAGGGTTTAGCAGAAAGATTATTGTAGATACGTGCTGATTATGTAATAGTTTAGTTAAAACAGTACTAAATAATTAATATGAATAAACCTGTCTTTTTAACACGGTCTTTCCCGAACATTAGATTACATCTACGTTCGACGAACGAGGTCACGAAATTAATAATTTTGAAGGTGTCACTTAAAAATAAATAAATAAATAAATAAAATGTTACGATAGAGTCTGGAATGCGTTTCATCATATCTTTGCTCTTTCAACGTTGAAAATCGTTTAAGAGGAGAAGAAAAAAAACGTCTACAACAACAACAATAATATATGAAGAACAGGTGTGCTACTTTCAACCTTTAGACTTACGTAACTTTGTAGAGTCTTAGAGTCCGTTACCATATAATTCCTGATACTTGTTATGATCGGCAAAATGTTATCAGAAATTTCACCAAACTATTCAGTTATCTTTGTTTAAGTCCTATGTTGAACAATCACCGCGGTGGATTTGCGCTTTCAGGTTATAAAATTGATAAAATAATCGATAATCAATTACTGGAATGTTTTCATGGACATTACACACTCACAAACTTATATATTGCTGCCAAAGCTAGGAATAAACCGTTAATGCTTCTTCCCCTCATTGAATTATGTGTATTGTTCGTTTAGTTTTCCATTGAGTATTTCCGAAATAAATTTCTATCATCGTTACACTTAAGATGGAAACGTGCAGATCGGTAGAACTGCTACTCTACACAAGCGTCTTGAACCAATTCCAATACGCAACGGTTTGGCAGAAAGACATTTGCTTATATGCTTCAAATTATATGTAAATGAACTCACACAGAGTCAAGCAGATTGAGGGTGAAGCGGTCGACAAAAGAAACTGCACACATGTGATACATGTATGCTGTTTCCTCTCTCAACCGTTCTGCTACTGTTAATGTAGTGGACTATGCTCTATGTAACTCGTTAGACTCATGCAACACTCACTTAGACATTCCCAGCTTATCCTTCTCTCTTTCTACTTATACCGTCATTATGTTCAGTCTTCTATCCACCGCGGTAAACACTGTCTTTTTTCTCTTCCCACAAATTCCGCAGCCTAGAATAAACGCCATGATCATGTCTTTATGAAAAATGTAGATTTGAAAGAACCAATGGAAAACCTATTGGCATCATTGTCTCTTATATGTGAATGTTACCTCTACGTATAATCTCAGCAAATAAAACTGACTATATGAAGAAAGTACGATGTTTATCTGCAGTTAAACAATACACGGTGATTCATAAGAAATGATATCGTGACTTCTGTCAGAATATTTTTCTTCTCTTTTTTTTTCTTTTCTTTTACTTTTACTTTTTTCGAAATTTTGCTAACATTATTTTCAGTGTTCAAAATATTTCTGATCTCATGAACATTGATCCTAGGTCTCCGACGGCTTTGTTGCATGAACTTTTTCAGAAATACGTGGGAACATATGCACCACCACCACCACAAAAACAATAACAATGTTGTTATGAATATTATTATTAGTATAACGGAACATGTTCAATTGGTTTTTCTGAAAATTAAATCAGTTATGGAAAATAGAATAAAAGGATTTTGTTTTGTATTTCAGTAATAGAAGACACGATATCCATGTTTTTATGCCAGCTATTTGCCGGTGTTACTAAGAACCCAGTTTTACATCTTGTTAAACGAAATAACAGTTAGCTTTCTGTCGAAATGAAACAACATTGTTATCGCCAAAGAACGTAAACATTGATGTCTCTTGTAAATAAAATGGAGTATTTGGGAAATGAAATTGCTTCTGAGACTTCGGTGTGAGCTGAATCTAATTTCAGATAAGGTATTGTGTAAAACGATTGTTCCTGTTACTAAGATAAAAAATGATGTGTTTGTAAATGTTATAAACCTAGAATTCCCTAGGTTTCTATTGCTTGTGAATGATTAAACACTCTCTATCAGGATGAAAATAGCTTTACTTGCACTGCAGTGTTTAGACCATTAGGTTCATTTATATTACATTTCTTACTGCAGCAACAAGTTTGGCTCCTTGATATAGTTGAATAAATGAATTAATGAATAAACTGACTGATAAAGAATCAGATAAATTGTGGAAATTTAAATATATACAGTTAAAGGAAATACAGAATGTTATCTCGGAAAAAAAGGAGAAATAAATTTTAAAGACATATAGCTTTGTTCTTAGTTGATATCTTATCTCTGTGTTGTTTCAAAGCAGTGAAAAAAAAAGCGCTAATGATATGCCAATTGAAAAGTAACAGTATAATGAATATATAAATTAAACAGTAGAGGCAAGACGTAACATCCATCACAACAAAATGACACTAAAATAACAAATTAGTCAACTTTATTTCCAATAATAGTTATTATATCAATTATCTTTTGTTCTACAACGAGTTGCTATGGAAACTATTCAATGCAAATAAACATAAATGCTATTCCGGACCACTAAGCTTCAATTGATATTTTACGGGCCCAGCGATTCGAATCAGGAAAATCTGGGATAGGAGAGTAGTATTATTGTTTAAAGAGTATTAAAAAAGATATAAATGGAACTAAAACGAGGGAGAAGTGAGAAATGGAACAGAAAGATAGGACAAGAGAGAAGAAAATGAGAGTGAATGTAATAAAACCACTCTCTTCGATCTTTAAATTTTATATTTCGTTAACAATTAAATTTATATTTCTTTAATACTTTTAACATATATAGCATGATTGATTGGAGTAAACATTATTTATTAGAGTGGCGTTGACTGGATGCTATAAATTTCGGATGAAGAGTGGAGTTAAATACATCTTACCCTCAATACTCGAATACTTCATTGTTACTACATTTTTATCGTCACAGAATAAACGGTTGGATATAGCTGCCAATGGACTATTCAGAACGTAAACTGACGTAACTAAATACCACAAGATATTTTATCTGTCACTCTAACGCTTCTGCCAAACACCATTTGAAAATTTTCCATGATATTACATATTCAATCCATACTTACAAATTTCCTATTTGGCAGTTATAAGTGAGAAAGGCGTCAGTGGGAAAAAATAAACCTGTTGTTAAGTGATCGGCGTTGTTTTCGAAACCAACTTGTAAAATATTCCATTTTCTGCGTAGTAAAATAAATAGATGTGCTAAAAAAGAGAAGTGGAAAGAAATCACATACGATGGTGTTGAATTGCTTCGAGTTTTATGTAAGAAATATGGATGCTGTCGTCAATCATAATTGAAGGTTATGTTTATATAGAAAGATATAGTTCCTGATGGCGATCTGTGAGTAGCCCAATCGATGTGAAGAGTATGAAGAACTGCATAAAATGGGGTTAAAAAGGGCGAGAAACAAACATAACTCAATTGAAAAAATATTGAGATATGGAGAAAAAGTTCCAGTGTTTTCTTTTTAGATGAGAATGAAGTTAATACAGTAAAGATTGATCGCACGGAATATTCTTCCTTTATACATGTTTTTGTGTGGTATTTCGGTTTATTTCAACGAAGCAGTAATTTTTACAATGATTGATGTAAAGCAACCTCGTGTATAGTACCTTTCGAAAATACGAATTTCTTCCTAACATTTTCTATTCTAGGGTACATTTTTGCGTAAATGATTTTTTTCTGGGAAATTGATACGATCTTTCCACTTTGTGTTTTTTCACTTCATTTCAAGGTGCTCTGTTTTAACAGTTTCAAATCCCGAAACTTCATTGATGGTGCCCTATCCATTATCCATAAACTTTTCACTTTCTCACTAGTATCATGATCACTAAAGTCCACTTCTAGTATATCAACAGTGATAGAATACTGTAAAAATTACTTGGGTTATGGTTTGGGATATATTTTTTTCCAAATGCCAAAACAGAGAGATTTTCCGTAGATCCACAAATGCCACAAATCCGCCCCCCCCCCGCAAATAAAGCTGCATTTATCACAAAGACTGCAAGAAATATTGCAAAATATGCTCATATGTGAGAATATTTTCATGATGAAAT
>NC_068988.1:19952585-19954014 GCF_001194135.2 Octopus bimaculoides | reverse complement strand
CAAGAAATATTGCAAAATATGCTCATATGTGAGAATATTTTCATGATGAAATATTCACAGACTCTATAAATATTCTGGGTTCACAGGTCACATACATTTTCGCATACAAATCTAAAGAAAAGCTATACTAGGCGTAACAAGGAATACTTCATTGAAATCAAGGCAGTTTTCTTTGACATCAGCAAATGATTCAACTGTAACTAATACGAAGGTGTCGTATCTCAAAAAACATTAACTGTTCTAATTATTTTTTTTCTGGTATCTTTGCACAGATCTCTGTGACTCACTGTCGGTTCAGTTGTCCTTCAAAGAAATCTAATTACTAAGTAAATAACATCATTGCGTATATATGTGAATAATAATTTACTGACAGAGCGATAATATAATTATAAAATCATAAGACTTCAAACTGAAAACTGAATTTAAACCTATGATTTTAAACATACAAAATTAAGAAAAATAGCAAAGCAGCTAATAAAAATTGTAAGGTATAACTTCCTACTTTTAATTTTTCTCTACAGTATTGTGTTACTACAAGGTTCGCTGCTCATTTCCTCAAGTAGAATAACCACAGTTATCTTTTTCATAATGTGTTCGAAGACATAGCGCCCACAAAGAAAAACCCATCAACATGTGAACTTCATTGTGCCGGATATTATAAAATTCTCTATTTAATTTTAATCATTCGATTTTCATACATAATCATATGCTGGAAACGATGTAATTTCAAAAATATTCCTTCCCCTCCATAATTCAGCTGCACAGTTTTGCACTGTTCATAAACACTGAGTGTAATCAACTAATAAAGCAACAATGATGCTATGAACTTCATTGGGGGCTCGGTCATTTTTCTGCAGATATCTGATAGCAAAACGATGCCCTGCATGTACATGCTTCATAGCACGGAGGTTCTATTTAAAATTATGTTAAAAATCTATTTATCGAAATATGTGGTATCGGATCTAACTTGACAACGTGTAGTGTTAAGAAGAGAATTTCTTAAACTCTAATTTCCTACTGAATTTTTTAAGTTTCTAATTTAGTCAAGAAACCAGTGTCAAAAAGACAGTGTATGCAGATAGGCAAAAATGGAAATGAGCTACTTCTGTGCTGACAATTGCATTGAACATGAAAAAAACATTATTAGACATCTAAACATAAGACACAAAACTGCTATACAGGAAAGTTATTGTACTCTCTACTTATGCATCGTACCATACTTAACATTGTTCAGAAGTATTTTATAGACATTTTGTTAGAATGTAACGCTCTACAATTCAAATATACAGAAAATAATCTAAATATTCTAAGAATAATCGTCAAAGTAGTACCATATTACTACAGTTCAAGATATTTATGCATGTTCCACTGACATATATATATATATATAAATATATATATATATAAATATATATATATATAAATATAT
>NC_068988.1:19951288-19951649 GCF_001194135.2 Octopus bimaculoides | reverse complement strand
TAAGAATTGAGAATACGAGAATATAACCTTCTATATTTGAAACGCTGGGGAAATATAAAGGCAATGTACAGTCCAGGATGATACAGAATATTATATCTTATAGCTAGTTGAAAAGAGATTCATTTTTTTTTAATTTGGTAGCTATGCTAAGATGTATCAGACGGCTATAAGAGGACATTTAGGCCTCTAAACTCACAATGATACGCACACAGTTACATATTTGTATATATATATCTATATCTATCTATCTATCTATCTATCTATCTATCTATCTATCTATCTATCTATCTATCTATCTATCTATCTATCTATCTATCTATATATATATATAAACAAATAGTAAATGAGTATATGCATATAT
>NC_068988.1:19934733-19950586 GCF_001194135.2 Octopus bimaculoides | reverse complement strand
ACAGTGGGTGGCTGGTTGGAGTGGGAGGAAGGAAGAGCAATGTAGAATTAAAAGGATTTTTTGTGTTGTTTTATGGGCTAGTCTGTCATGGTTCAGTGGTGTTTGGGACTGGTCTTAGAGGTCAAAATGTCTCTGTGCACGTCTCTATGTGTGTGTGTGTGTGTGTGTGTGTGTGTGTGTGTGTGTGTGTGTGTACATGTGTTTGTGTCTGTGTGGGTGGGCCGTTTTTGATTGGTCCCAAAGTTTATTGTAGCGTGTGTATATGTGTGCACGTTAGTGTGTATGTGTGTGTGACAGCCGTTATTGCTCCCATTAAGAAGGCTTTTATTTTGTAATTAACACGGGTTTTGTGTTTTTATCATAACATTATCTTTACTCCTTGATCGAGTCCTATCCCATTTGTTGATGCCTTGTGCCTGTTTGGTAAGAAGGTTGATTCCTAATCACATGTATTCCGGTTCAGTACCACTAGTACTGCTGCATGGCATCTTCGGGAAGTGTCTTGTACTATAGCCTCAGGCCATCTAAAGCCTTGTGAGTGGTTTTCATAGAAGGAAACTGAAAGAAGCCCGTCGCATGTATATTTATGTATATTAATATATATATATGTCTATGTGAGTGTCGCTTGTGTTGATGTGTTTACTTGCTCATAACTTAGAGATTCAGTAAAAAAAAACAAAGAATAAGTACTAGGCTTAAAAAGTAAGTCCTGGGATCAATCGACCAACATCCTTCAAAGCGGTGCTCCAGCATGGCCGAAGCAAATAACTGAAACAAGTAAAAGAATAAAAGAATATATAGATACATGCGCACGCAGACACACACACACACACGCGCGCACACACACACACACACACACACACGCACACACACACACATATATATATATATGTAGATGCAAAAGCAGATACAAGTGTGTAGTGTAAAACCAAATGGTGATACTTGGTTCTCCTGCTACGTTGATATTAAATTTTTGCCAGACACTAAATCCCACCACGCTACATGATATGCACATTATGATATCTTCAGTTTTAATTTCAATATTTTCAGGACAGAATATGACCTATAAGATAAATCTGTCACTTGTGAAATTACATTTATCTGCTCTTTCCAACGAATATTCGCGAGGGAATATGCTAACTATAATATAAGAAAGGTTTAAATTGGGTTGTGTGATATGAATGTTGAGAGCTTTTATGACTTTATTCAATTACATTTGAAGAATCAGCTTTCATTCAGTTTGTAAGATGAGTTTGTAACATATTTGTCAATAACATAGAATGTATCGCTGTTAAATTTTCCCAATTTCTAAACAACTTCGTTATACCTCGAAGTTATATAGTTAATCGGGGAATTATTCAATAAAATCATATGCACAATCTTAACTTAAAATATCCATTATCTAGATGACTAAATGCGTTCCTTAGAGCTCAATAATGTTGCTTTTTCCCTTGGGAAAACGTTATTGTTCTTCTTTAGCAAAACGTACGAGTATGCTCTCCTATTCATATACCACTGGAGCATATATAATCTTGGGCGGAAATTATATTGTTTCCAGTGATATCCTCGTAACTTCCAGCGTGTCTCATATAAAAATTTCCCTAGTTAGTTTCCCCACACCACTCTATATCCCATCAAACTCTTAACTTTTGAATCTGACGTCTCCACATACACGGTTATATAAGCACATGTTACAGAACTCATACAAATCCACGTTATATCAATAGTAGTGAGACTAAAGTTACACTGACTCTCTGTTCCATTGTCTTTGTTCTTTGGGTTTGTAATAGTTCACAATCATATGCAATATATACAATTCTATTATCACCTTGGATTCCAGTAATTAAAGAGTATTCACTTGCGAGAGAGATCACCCAAACCAGTTTATCTTACTTGTACTAAGAACAAACCCGAATACTTTTCTCATAAGAGATAAAAATGCTTGGTTTCCTTCACCACCGCATTCATATTCAGTTTCCGTCTACCAAATTCGTTCACTGGGCTTCGGTTGGTTCGAAGCTAGAGTAAAAAATACTTATTCAAAGTGCTATTCAGTGGGACTGAACCCGTAACATGTAGCTGGCAAGCAAGCTTCTTACCCCACAGCGACACCTGCGCCAATGACTAAAATATTTCTCGTCAGAGAAATTTAGGATATAATTATTCGAAGAAGGGAACTACAAATAAGGCAGTTGCCGAAACCTATGCTTTGAGCGCAGAATAATCGAGCGGTTCAAGTGGTAGTATTGTGATAAATATATCGAATCGACAAAATGAAAAATATATATATATCAAAGTGACAGGGCACTGGCACAGACCGTGTTCATAAGTCCTAGTTTATGCCATTGACGAATTTACCGAAATTAACAAAGAAATGAGCTCTGGTGAAACACTACGAGATAGGTCTACAAAATTCCGAGGTGGTTTTTTATTGGAGAGAAAAAGTCGATTCCCATCCACGCAGCTGGATGTGTGAAGACACATTTTCGTTCTAATTTTCAATTTCCTACTTATTGCTGTCGATAAGAACATGAAAAGATATTCTTTTTTAGGAATTCTTTAACCACAAAGTGCCTATGGGAAGCTATAAATTGGATTTCTTTTCCAGAAGTTTTTGCGTATTTTGTATTTTGCTTTGTTATTTATATCATACGTTACAGCTTGACAAAGTACGAACACAATATAAATACTTGAGTGAGAGAGCTGAGATAGTGGGGTCGAGAGTGCGGGCAAAAAGGATAAAGAAAGAGAAAACAAACTAAAGATCGACACAAGCATCACCTAAAAGTTAAATTTCTGTTTAAAGTTACATATTTGTGCCAGCAGTTGAAACAAACATCCTGGATAGCAAAAATATATACATGCAGCACTATTAATGCTACGCATACCTATTTAAAACTGTCATCTTCACCATTATACAAGAATATTAAATTGTTCATATAATTGAGAATGAGAAGGCTTGAGGCTTCAGACAGTTGTTGCATTATGATCCAGTAAGACATGCAAGAAGAAAATATATTCATACAGTAGATTGCAAAAGAATCGTGGATATGAGATGCATGAACTGTTGGACAGCGTTTTTCGTTTCACATTTTGGTAAAATATGATTAATAGACCAGAAGAAGCATTCTAAGTGTCATAGATCACACACGCTAAAAGTTTGAAATTACGAAACTGTAGGCAAAGTAATGTGAAATTTGCAATGTATATAAATTGAAACAAATTATTGGCTTTTTTGTTTTGATAATTGTTTGATAATATTATATTACATTCATAATATATTATGTTATATTATGTTATATTATAATATAAAGGAATTGTTGGATTGTCAGTTGTATCTCTATTCAATTTATTGTTTGTAATTTGAATTATACACATATGTATGTGGTATTCAACTGACGAACCAATGAATTGGGTGTTTTATACACTCCTTTGAATGAAATTGTTTCCTTAGTTTGTTATTTTATATAAAAATGCATACATATACATACATATATAACACTTACTGACTCTACAAAACTCAGGTTAGATTTATGCGGGGAGAGCTTTTCCTACAACTAAGACGGTATCACATATCTACACAAGCAGTCTTTACTGCAACAAAAAACGTATCACTCAAATAAGAGTTATATAGTCACTCAGACATGCTTCATTTTATGGCCTTAAGCTTCCTTCTCTGTCTCTCTGTCTTTTCAATTGCACTTTAATGGTCTTTTTGGCTTGTGTAACTGACTGGTTTCGCACAACCTTTACTGAAGCATTCATCTTTTCATCCAAAGTGACCGCGGAAACGGCTCTTTACTCCTATAGTAGCTATCCTAAACGTTTAATAAAGTACTCCACCTTCTGAGGTTTTTACATAGAGCATTCATCCGCACATTAACGGTTTTGTTTCCTTTTTGACGTTGCTATGGACCAATATCACGAATTTGATCATCCTGACGGCGTCTAGCTGCTTACAATAATTTTCTACAATAATTCTTTTACCTGCCACGGAGAGCACGTCTGCGCCAATGGCCTGTGACAACTAAGTCAGCAAGCAAGGGTCGTCTTTTCATTCCTACGTAGGATAGGTGTCTGACATGCTTATACTGCCAATACATTTGAAATAGAAATGAAGTTAGAATTTGGCGCTCGCTTTGTAATATTACGCTAGGTCGTACGTTAAATTTTGTTCACAAATACCCGGTGCAGACTTCAGTCGAGCGCATACACTAACATTTATACATATACGCATGCACGTATTTATATGTGTACATACTAGTGCACAACATCCGCAAATACATACATACACATATTCTTTATATATATATATATATACACTCGTAATAATGTAGTGCATAGAGTTATATAAGTATCTGTATGATGTGATGTTCTGTTTTTATATATATTACTCTGAATGCCTATTTGTCAGTATTTCCATGCATCTGTTCCAACTTATGTCAGATCTACAACTCTTGAAGATTCTTCATTAAATACATAATTCACTTGGGATTGACAAGTCTTGAAAGATAATCATGACTGCGACTATATGTGTGTATACGCACACATGCATATACACACACATTATTTATATATGCGCATTTAAAGGTGTATGTATGTCTATTATATATACGGACATATAATATATATATGTACACATGAGTACACACACACACACACACACACACACACACACACACACATATATATATATATATAGTTATATATCTGCATTACATAACTATGTTTGTGTATATGCATGGTTGTGCGTGTTTCAATGTGTATTTGCCAGATAAGCGGGGAAGCAAGGCAAATCATTTTCTTGAACTGCTATTATAGGAGTGAACCGATGTGAGATACAAGTGGTTTTAAAAATTGACATATTCTGTTGAATCAATTATAACACTAGACATAGCCATTTACATTTGGACAGGCTTTCCGCCCAATGGAGACATGTGGTGAGTATTTGTAGGCGAAACATCAGATTTTAATTCCTTTTCCGCATTAACATTTAACTGTCATAAAGAGATTAGGAAATCTCATGTTGAAGAATTGCTGTTGTTCTTGTTGTTATTACTATTATATATATATATATATATATATATATATATATATATATATATATATACATAGACACATACACACACACACACATATATATATATATATATATATATGCGCATACATATATATATGTACATACTTATATACACACACACGCTCACACACATATATATATATACATACATATATATATAGATTTGTGTGTATATGTATGTGGGTATGTATGTATCTATGCGTCTATGTATGTATGCATGTATGTATGTATAAACATAAGAGTATATACTATTGCGTACCGCTGTTTATTTCAGGTTGATTTTTATTTGTTTTTTAAGTTTTGGATAATGTTGTTGAGGTTGTTGCTGCTCAGCATACTGGGGTTTCTGTCTTCGTTTCTTACAGAGCTGACAACAATCGTGTTAGGGTAATCGTTTGTTTCGTTATGATTGCTATTATTCGTCTTGTTATTTTTCATTTTTCCCTGTCTGGAGAGCATCTGCTATCCATCACCTTACATATGTCTTTCTAGAGTGATGAAGCAACAAGTCACTTGTTCTCGAATCGAAGCCCCGGCCTGATGGCTTCCAAGAATGTGGACTCAGCTAAAAGCACCCTTGACGTCAAGTAGTATTGTTAAGCCGAGAGACGGATTAGTATTTCTACCCAAGTAATCTAGTTCCAAATTTGAAGAAAAGAGGCAAAATGCAAGGCAGTCCTCGCAGTTTTGCGACTCCATCTCCATTGTGAATCGGTAAAACCATTTTTTGTTCTCTTACTGACCAGGAAGGCGGCAACTTGGACCTCCCTGTTATTTTAGCTCTTTGCGCAAGAGATAAAGAAAAACTACAACAGAGCTAAGCGACTTTGCTAAACTTTGTTGACTTTGTTCCTATAACTAATTATTTTTATCTCTGCTTAAACGTCTGCTTCGACTGATTGATCAATTCCGTTTCACGAATTGCAAAGCAAAATATCACCATTGCTATTCTTTTCTCGGGATCAAAATATTCTGATAAAATGACTAAACAAAAATTAAGCCAATCGTATTGCTTAACATTCCTATGCACTACGTAATTTAAATACATAAATGTATTATCTTGAGTGAAGGCGTGTGGCTTAGTGATTAGGGCATTCGACTCACGATCGTAAAGTCGTGAGTTCAATTCCCAGCGACGCGTTGTGTCCTTGAGCAAAACACTTTATTTCACGTTGCTTCGATCCACTCAGCTAGCAAAAATGAGTAGTACCTGTATTTCAAAGGACCAGCCTTGTCACACTGTGTCACGCTGAATCTCCCTGATAGCTACGAGAAGGGTACACGTGTCTGTGGAGTGCTCAGCCACTTTCACAAGCAAGCTGTTCCGTTGTTCGTATCAGCTGGGACTCTCGTCGTCGTAAACGACGGAGTGATCCTATTATGTTGATATGTAAAATTCAACCACACATGAGTACGGAATAATTTATATTATCCATTAATATATATTTGAGTCTGATAAACGAGTAGGAACGTATAATATTCATTGATTGCCGACCATTATACCTTCCTTAACAGTTAGCTCTGTCACCAGTAGGTTATCAATACTATTCACGATATAATAACAAGACAGCAATTTTTTCGGGAAGTTTTACTAGATAAGAAAATTAAATATGAGGGATATTTGCAAATGCTTTCTGAATTCTTCATTGGAGTGAACCTGCAAATGTTTTGAGCCACTAGATGTACGAGCAAAATCTCTTTCAAGCTGAACCCGTTATTGGACAACGTAGCACGGGCCACACTGCTGAGGGAACAACGCTAGGCAGTGGCTATTTGAACACTGTTGATGATAGATCTGCTCAGTATAAGTGCTAAATTAAAACAATAACAAAAAAGAAAACTAAACTTGCAAAGCAACATACATGTATTAATCCACGTAAAGTTGTAAAATAGAGTGGCCAAAAATTATTATCAAACTAAAACTTTTACAGGTTTCATAGCCTTCCTCTTACGATAAGACAATGTGTCCTAAAAAACCGGTTCAGACTTTAGGGATGCTTCATTAAAATGTGATAACTTAATATACTTTTAAAAAAAGTGAGATGAGAGGTCTGTAAAGTAGTAGAAAGCAAAGTCAGAATGTGAAGGCTGAATATCAGTCCAGAGACGTATTTATTGTAATCTGATAACAGAAGAATACGAAAAACAGAATCGATTCGAAAAGAAACTCGTTATTTAATAAGATATTTCAAATAAAAGCAGAATTACTGGAGGAAAGCATTTGAAGAAAAAATGCAAAACAAAAGAGAGATAAGTCCAGATTCTGTACATCGACAAATGTTTCCGCGAGCCTATTCTGAAAATAAAAAAAAAGTTATACTAATAGAAGAGAATGAATTGTCTCAGTCTGACTAGAATTGTATGTGGGATAGTGCGAGACCTGGGCATTCACATGAGTAGTGATGCATCTTTCCATAAACAGATATCGAAATAAAATCTAGGAGGCTGACCAGAAAGGTTCTTAGAACGTTGTAAGAGAGCGAAGGGGGAGAAAGAGAGAAAAGAGAGTGAGAGGGAGAGGAAGAGAGAGAGAAGCAGGAAACCATGATGGGCATCTGGAGGGATTTTATCCTAAGCCATTTTAAATATTGTACTCAAATATGATCACCACACTGTGAAATGAGTAGCACAACTCCAAGCAGTCCAGCGAAGCTAGAGACTCAATGCAGCTAATTACCTACTGGAAAAGACTGAAGAGGTTAAGTCTTTACTCCCTAGATCGACGTTTCTCAACCGGGATTCCCCTGAACCCTGAGGTTCCGCAAAAGGTTCCTAGGATTTCCGCGAGAAAGAGAGAGATAAGCTAATGATAATTTAATCATCCTAATGTTACAATACATGCACATATTATTGGTTATTGTGATATTGTAATATAGACATTATCCTGTCTAACCTATTACGTTATAAAAAAGTATATTATAATTTATATATATATATATATATATATATATATATATATATATTTACCACGTGCAGTACAGTGAAGAGATATGAAAGATATGGTATATAATTTATTTAGTGCAGGGGTTCCATGACACATAATTTATTTTAAGGGTTGCGGAAAGCTAAAAAGTTTTCGAATAGTGTCCTAGAGAAAGATGGAAAGATATGCATCGTTAGACATCTGGAAGATCCAATTTTGGCTTTGAAATCTACACAAGAAGAGTGCGTCTTCACATAGAGCCTAAAGTCCCTACCCTACCGTCAACATACATGACCAGATACCCCATTATCTTTGGAGGCAATGACACACAGCTCGTTAATATTCTCATGAAAGAAGCGAGCGGTCTACATGGTCTGGATCAGATGTTTTCAAAACTAAATTGGGTCACCTGAGGTCAAATCCCAGATGGGCTAAGTTCACGGTAAAAAGTGGGAATAAGGACAACAGCATCAAACTACTTCATTCATCAAATGCCAACCATTGAAGAAGTTAAAGAAGGATCAATAAGGAAGGTGCAGCAACACCAGTTGGCAGTGCCCCAGCATGGCCACTGCACTTGAGCTGAAACTAATGAAAAAGTATATACGTATGTGTATGTATGTGTGTGTGTGTGTGTGTGTGTGTGTATATATATATATATATATATATCTATATGTGTGTGTGTGTGTGTGTGTGTGTGTGTGTGTGTGTGTGTGTGTATTGTTTGTTTACTTCTTATGCAGAGTTTGACCACCTCCTCTACCTAAACCTTAGAACTATCATAATATCTGATGTCACTTTTTAAGCCTGACAACGTTTTGAAAATACACCCTCATAAATTATATATCCGATTTGGATCACTAAGAGCTGCAGATAATTTCTGATTTTTGTGGATCTTAAAATGACTTTTGAGGCCTCTGTTAGATTTACAAACCTTCTGGCATACATTGTATTGAAAGGTGTGCATGCATATGTTCGAGCTTGCCTGATTGTGTATAGAAAACATCTAGAAATGAAATTCCAACCCGGTCTGATTTTCACGTTTTATTACTTGAAATTTTTACAATTTTGCATTATTATAATAACAGAATATTATATGTTCATTGTGATAAAGCTAGTAATTCCGTGAGTTAATGCAATCATCAAGTTTGTGTGGTAGTAGTGACAGCCTTGGTTCGCAATCAAGAATATGACTTTCTATTGGTTTCTACTTAGGAGCTGAGGCCAGCAATCTTTTTCAAGAGAAGGTATTAGTTGATAACATTGATACAGTAGTACTCGATTGCTATTTAAAATTCATAAATTTTCTAAGGATGAGAAGACACAGATGACCTCCGAAAGATTTGAACGTAGATCGTGAAGAAGCAGATCATTTCTTCAGGTGACTCACAAAGGAATCTAACAATCTATCATACTCCTTTATTTTTTCATCAATAAGATAAATCACCGTTTGCATCTATGTAGTGCTTCCTATCTCAGGGGTTGGACAAGTTCAAAAACTTTAAAACCGTCTTGATGTCATTAAAGATAGCAATTTGTTCGGCATACATTTACTGATCATCAGTAAATGTAACGGCTACCATAGTTGACTTGTTTTATCTCGCTTGTTCTCATTGATATTACGATTATTTCTGTCTTTGGAACAGCAGAAATAACAACAGTACCAAAAATATCATCTGTTCTTATTAATATCTTTGTTTTTACTTGTTCCCCGTTTCATTACTCATTGCAAGCTGTGTTAACGTTTGTTTTGTTGTCGTCATTATTATATGTGTTCATTTATACTGTTTGTTACATAGCTTCATTAGCGTTGCTCTTAAATAGTTTCCACTCGGGATGGAACTATGTTCTATAATTAAATTCTGTAACAAGTACTCCATTATTGCCATCTAACGCTACACTACTCTCATATTAATCAAATATAGTAATCTCAAAAAGTAATCTATATGCACATTTACCTACTCAAATACATATACATGCACATCTTTATATATATATATAGAGAGAGAGAGAGAAACACACGCATGAACACACGCCTGTCAGTAAATAATTGTGATAAGATAAATGGTATGAATGTAAGAATATGTGCATGTATCTCTTTATGTATATGTATAAGAACATAAGCAATTGCTTGCATAGAAAGAGAGTCAGAGAAAGGAATATATAGAGAGTCAATTGAGATGAAGTAAGAGAATTATTGCGCTGCAGAAAGATAACGACAAACAGACCAGCTTGCCTTTGTGTCTTTGAATATTTGTTCTTTAAGTAGTTTCTTATTAAATGGAAATCTATGTAGATGACTTGAAATAGCGGTTTGTATTCCCAGTGGGAAAGATTTCATTTAAGTTATTTTGGAAATTATTAATGTGATAACACCTGTAAATCCTCTGTTTTTTATGCGTAAGTATGCAATAATAATGTACCGTTAAACGTTGCCAAATTCTGACATTTAGTTCTAAATCTATAGCACTATCATACGTAAAGTATATATATTACAGCTATTGTTAGCCGAGTCAGACGAATGTCGATTCGTTGTTAAGTTTTGCTACAACTCTAATTGAGAAAATCTATGCTAAGAGTAATTACATTTAAGGCGTCTTTTTGTTTTCACATTTATTACACCAAAAACTATATTCTTCGATGTGTTCCATTTAGCTGAGAGATTAGGGAGACGTATGAAGGCTATTAAACCGCAACGTTTTATCAGGTCAAGCGTCCGTGTAAGGTATAAAGTGCTGGATCATAAATTATTCGATTATGAAATAAAATAACCATAGCTACGATGCTACACTCTGCTTCTGTCAATCATAATTCATCCACTGTTACTCATCCACAAAGAAGTTTTCATTACGTTTCTGAGAGCACTCTTCCAGAGGGGTCGTGTCCGGACGACGACAGTCTTTGGAGCATTTGCGGCTTGAGTTTCAGGTTGAGGTGTATACTCTGCCTTTTACCACTCAAGTTATAATTCCGCCCGTTTGTTCTTCTCGGGATAAAGTGTATAGGTTGCCTGTGGAGTCTACTCCAGTCAAGGACGTCTTGCTATTGATGCTGTCTTTCTTGCTAATGATTTATTTTCTGCTGATTCTAAACTTTCGTCATGGCTGTTATTATTGTTTTTTACTACAATTGCTTTGGATGTGGATAAATTCATCCCATTGCTGCTGTTTATTTCGGGGACAATTGCATTCGGTTTCTTTGTGCAACTAATGCTTCTAGCATTGTTACTGCCGGTAATGGCAACTAACTCTTTCTTTCATATTTCTTTATTACATACGCCATTTCATACCGCTGCTACTGTTGTTTCGAAGTTAATCTTGGTGTTGTCGTTGTCATAACTGCTCAGAGTTAGATATATCATTTTCCCTCCTGCTATTGCATACATTTTAGTGACATGCGATTCGGTGTTGTCATGATTTAAATATCAATTTTGTTTTCAATAAGAGGTGCTCTTAAAGCACAAATTTGCTGCTCTCCTCCTCATCACACAATGAAGTAAGGCTCGTTATTTAACAAAATATCAAGAATAAAACGAAACCATGTATTTCCTACGAAAACAGTCAACATTCAACCCAAGTACAGCACCAGCGATAATTGTTTCTACTGTAGGAACAACGTCTGAAATTGTGAGAAAACGCGGCTAGTGTATTAAATCGGCCTCAGTGTGCGACTGGTATACGTTTTATCGACCCCGAAAGGATAAAAACAAAGTTAGTTCTGACGGAATTTGAATTCACATTCTAAGGAATCGAAGAAATATCGCAACTTATGTTGCCAGATGCGCCCACCAACTTAATAATAATAATAATAATAATAATAATAATAATAATAATAATAATAATAATAATCAATAAATGAAAAAAAAACGTAGAAGCTACACCTGAACCCTCAACACTACACACTATCCAAGAAATAGCTCTGCTAGGAAGAGTTCACATCCTACGCAGGACACTATGAATTCAATAATAGAACTTAAACAAGAGAACGCATAAACACAAGACACACTCTATACAGTAATTACCCAATGAAATAAACTTCCACCAACAAGTCATAAAAGAAACGCATTACACACTCAACACACAGTACAAGGAGTAATACAACACAAGATTGCACCACACCTAATGAGTGGAAGAATAACAATAGAATACCGTGTAGAGTTTCTGCACTCCCACCAACAGAAAATAATGCACAGTGCTAAGCATTTCGCCCGGTGTGCTAACGTTTCTAGAAGCTTTAAATACTTAATATTGCCTCGCATTGAACTAAATTATATTATACAATATTTACGCCTCTAAACTATACACAAATATTCTATACCTGGAAACTGCAACTGCTAGAAGTAACAACTTTATTAATGCAAATCACACATTACCGTGTTGTCACATGATGGCTGAATTTTAAAAAATACTGTTTCGGGTACACGATATCTGAGAAAAAGACTTTTGCTTTGATTTGATTGATCAGAGCATACCGTGGGTTATAGAGCAATAGGGCAACACCTCCGAAGAAAACAATTACAGCAGCAACATCTTCAAACATATAAACACGATAACGTGTAATAAAACCAAGAGATATTTCTAATTTTTTCCACATAGGATTAGGCCAAAAGAATAAATTTCTACTGCATAAATTAACAAACAAATCAAACGTTCAATATTGTTATGTTGAAATAATCACTGTTTTTAAAGATTAGAATAATCTGTACTACTTGAAGCATGAAAATATTGAAAGAATTTTTGACTACACTAATGTGTTAAACTGTGTAAGAATACTACACTGCAAAACAACACAACACTACACTTCAATGAACTGCAAGGAAAAAAAATAGAGAATATTAAATATCACGCCACAGTTCATCTTATATCTTTCCTTCATAAGAGTTAGTAAAACAGAAAGAATAGAAACAATAAACAATACTGAAATGAAAGTCTGCAACATTAGGCCATCAACACCGCCAACAGAACCGTCACCGACACGAACATCAACAACTGTAGTACCATCATCAGTAAAGCAATCACAATAACAAAACAATAAGTGATTCATAAAAAAAAAAAAGACAGCAACAGTTACAAATGAAATCAAAACATAATTGAACGCAAATGGTAAAATAATTAAACATAATTAAACTTTAATTGAACACGGTTTCATTCAAATTTAATGGAATTTTAATTCCTTTGTGTTAAATTCAAGCTTAATAGCTGATAAATCCCACAACAAATATAGACTAGAGCACGCTTAATTAAACACACGTATACACACACACACGCACACAGACACACACACACACACATACAAACACACACGCGCACACGCACATACACACACACACGCACACGTATGTATGTAATCTCATAGTCTCTTCCCATGTGAGCACTTCCTATGCTCATATACACTGACATTAAGATAAATGCAGGCGCCCACACACCTATACAAACAGGTACGTGCTAGCACTGTCAGTCAAACACATACTCGTAAGTGTATGAATATTTACACACCTACATTAAAAAAAAATGAATCATGTACACACCTAGAGATTTGCAAACGCTGATAGCTGATAGTATTCTTAGTATGTCATGAATTATTTAATTTCATTTCATTCTAATGATGTAAATTAATAACAGCATGTATATAATGAAAGCAATGATCGAGAATGTTAAATGGAACAATGATGTTATAAAAAGGACAAAAAACTTTACGAGAATTCTGTAGTAGCTTGGAGATATTTGTTATACCGATATTAACCATAAAATAAGGTAAATAATTATGTTTATGGTTTTGTATTGAGGAAGGGAATATGCCCATGGCCATTATTGAACATGGTGAAAGCATATGGTATATGTAATTTTGAATAACAACACTGTGATTGCAAGAAAAATCATAAGATTTGGAATTCGAAAGGAAACACTTTTTGAGGAATAACGAATTGGCGGCAAATGATTCCGGCATGGCCAAGAAGTGGATTGAATAAACTACAGGTGACTGGATGGGTCAGGGTTTTGTCGTATGGCCTTCGGTGTATACAGTAGAAGAGAAAACAATTCCGAGTACCAGAGGCCATGATAAACGGCGCAGAGGGCGATGTGTGAGGAAATTTCATATCTGTGCGTGAAAGACTGAGTTGTGTTGGTGAGTTGTTTCATGGCAAGAATCACATAACAATAATGATATTGTGTATGTTTTGAATATTAAAGGATGTAGTAAAATATTCTCTTTGAATATAATAATATTGCAAATAAAAATACAAAGCCCTATATTTATAATTATTTTAATTTTAAAATCCACTTAAGTATGATGGACAAACTCAAACCGTACAAGATTCGGGTGTTAATCTTGAGAACGAACCGTGTAAACTCTGCATTAACTTCCAATTCATGTAATTCGAAAAATGTATTTATGATTTTTTAAAAATACTATTTACAAATACTTTGTTATATTTAACATAATGTTCAGTCATATACTCCACCATTCCTAATTTCGTATTTCCGGTAGCAAATTGAAACTATGTAATCAATATACGATGTTAAGGATAAAACGAAAATTATAGAGAATTTTATAGAGATAATTATAGAGAAAATTATATATTCTGTGTAACGTATTTACTAACCCTTTCGCTTTCCTTAATATGGAGGAAAATAGATTAAGCTAAGGGCCTCCAAAATCAAAGTGATGTTGAAGCAGATGGCTGATTTAGTTAAATGAAATTTGAACTCAGAGCTCAAGTCACCGGTGCGATATTGTAACCTTTCTACCGGCACCTTATCATAGATTGGCAATCGAATTATAAATGATTTCATTATCGAAGGAGAAAATTAAGATTGAGGCCAGTGGAACTTAAATTCACAATTTCATATTGAATGTATATAAAGATGTTTTTCCTAACTTAAACTGCGGCATTCTAGCAGTTAAAAAATCAGAGGCCAAGAGAAAGAGACAACGTTGTATATTACATGAAATAATTTAACCCCATTCTGAATCAGGAAATCACGATTCACCGACGTATTGGACTATGAATAGCCGTTGGCTATTAGTTGAAGATAATACCTAGACATACAATAGAATATTTGTACGACTGGCAGATGTTGAGTTGATCCTAACCAGATACAACCTGACTATGAATGAAAGAAATTGAAACACTTTTGTCGATTTATTGAAAATCTAATTTACTTATGAATTTGATTTCAGTTTAAACTTCTTCATGACTTCTAAGTCGCTTGGAAGTGTATTTAAAAATAAAAACTACATAAAAATAGTTAAAGATTCAATATAGTTTGTGTCAGTGGAGAGAGTACTTGACTGATATAAAATCAACTAATATGATTTGATGAAGTAAATATCTAGTAATAACATTTGAAATATATATTAACCAGCAAATAGACAGTAGAAATAATGGGAAAAAATCTTGCTATGTTATAACAGTACTGAACTTGGTTCTATATTCAATATAAGTTTATATAAGCAACAATGTTCAGTTTCTCTCTCTCTCTTTTTCTCGCTCTCTCTGTCTGTATACACGAACACAAACACGCACACACACAAACACACACATATACATACACATATATATGTGCATATATATATATATATATGTGTGTGTGTGTGTGTGTGTGTGTGTGTGTGCTTGCGTGTGTCTGTTTGTGTCTGTATGTGTGTCCAAATACGCGTTGTCAATATATATGTATATACGTATAAATATATATCTAAATATGTGCATATGCAACTATGCATGTACACACACATACATTCACGCAGACACGCACACACATATATATGTGTATACATATACATATATACATACATGCATATATACATACATACATACATACATATATATATATATATATATATATATA
>NC_068988.1:19933827-19934479 GCF_001194135.2 Octopus bimaculoides | reverse complement strand
AGGCAAAATATATTGTAAATAATCAATTACATAAACTAGCAATGTAATTTCAATTGTTTCGACGTAACGGGTGATTTTAGTTTTCAATTATTACAAATATGAACAAAAGAAACAAGAGCCATGCCACTAGTTTAAGAAAACGCATGATGACATCCGTCACGATTAAAGCATACTAACTGAATACTGAAGTGAACACAACGCTATGATATTAGATTAACCACTACTTTCTACTAATCACGTTATGTCTTACATGAAATAAGCCGACATACAAATAAAGATATGTTATCCAATTATTTAAATGCATTTTACAAAAGCATATGGAACTAAATAAATATTTAAGTAAATAGATTGAATAAATAAAGAAATAGAGAATTCGATTTAAATCATCAAAAAGGGTGAGAAATTTTAATTTGTTAAATGCTCACGTCAAACGAATAATTATACACATACATATATTTCTGTATATGTGTGTGAGTGTGTGTAAACACAGAAAGACACACACACAAACACATATGATACGACATAATATGTTAATATATGCATAAGTATATATATGTATGGCGGTGCATCAGCATGGCCGCAGCTCTAAGCTGAAACTATAAATAAATATATATATATGTATATATATATATATATATATATATATACATAT
>NC_068988.1:19932224-19933766 GCF_001194135.2 Octopus bimaculoides | reverse complement strand
TATATAAGGAGAAAGAGAGAAGGAGAGAGAGAAAGGAGAGAGAGAAAGAAGGAGAGAGAGACAGACAGACGGAGTGAGAGAGAAGGCTAAAATATATATATGTTATAACATGAGATATATTTATACTTAGAGGTTCTTCTTGGGTAATTTATTCTCTTGATAGTATCACTAGATTCGTTTATAGGTTATTTATTCACCTACATTCTTTTCGGAAATCTGATTTGTTAAACACTATTTTTCACTGTGAACATTAGTATTTAGTGCGAGATGTTGTCCTTGGATTGGAGTTCTGCTGAGTGTGTTTGAGAGTGGGAATGTGTATATACCAAGATATCTGCATATCGTATTATTACAATCAATATTTATCCATAGTTACAGTTAAAAAATTTACTTTGTCTGACAAGTTTCTGATAAGAAATTCTTTAAACTTTTAAACTTCTATTACCAAATGAAACACGTGTAATGAAGAATTAGCAATACCAAAAAAAAAAAAAAAAGAATTCAATTTACCTTATATATATATACTAAATCATCATATTGCGATGCTATATTATACAAATGAGTTTTCAGTCATTAGACTCGATTTGAAAATATAAAATTAATAATTGAAACTCCTGAAGCATAAAATGTCCAGTATTTAGATTAAATAAACCGAAGCGTATACAATTTATCGCTACTGAAATAATTATTTTATGTTAATAAGACGTAATTATAACAGAAAATGCCGTATTTGAAGATTCTCTTTGCTGCCATTTCTTTAATGCTCTCCAGGAGACGAAAATACGGAAATTGGTGACATTATTAAAATTCTGAGACATGATGCTCTGAGGCGTATGTTGTAACTCAGAATTCTCAGTCCAAATCGGTTCATCGAGCAATTGGCCGAATCAGTTCAGTCAGGAACGCAATTAATATTTGATAGCAGTATATTGATTTGAAAGCATGTTCCTTAGTTTGGTGATAATTGCTGCCATCCCGGGAGTCCAACCTGAGTTGGTCACAGACCAACCAAACTGTTATTCATACTCTCGTGCTGTAACCGAGAATTACTAACTTGTAGAGCTGACATGTCGAACAGCTGTTATCAACTAAAATCCGTCCAGAAAGATCGGTCGCATTTTAGCTATTTTACGAGTATTAGGCAGAATAGTTTGGCATTGGACAAGATGTCTTGCAAAATATTCCTTAATTTCAAATTTCTCCAAAGATAACTTTGAAATTCATCTCTCCAGAGTCGATAAGATAAAGCACCAGTTGGTTCAATGAATGCTTTGTTCAATGAATCGACTAAAATCTTGCCCTGAAAACTACTGCCGTTGAACTGAAAATGGAATCGATCATTATCATTATTATTGTTGTTTTAGTTGTTGCTATCATTATTATTATTATTATTATTATTATTATTATTATTATTATTATTATTATTATTATTATTATTGTTCAGTAGTTTTATTTTTATAACGTGCTTTCACTTCACTACCGAGCGCAGCTCCGTGCGCCTTGGGTATGTGCTGTGGTTTGCTGTGGTGCTCTTATGTTTAC
>NC_068988.1:19920986-19928135 GCF_001194135.2 Octopus bimaculoides | reverse complement strand
ATTATTATTATTATTATTATTATTATTATTATTATTATTATTATTATTATTATTATTATTATTATTATTTTATGTTTGACTTTTGTTTTGCATTTATACAAGTTGGATTTATACAAGTTGCATTTATACAAGTTGCACATGGAAACAACATGATTATTGTTTCCATTTTGTTGTTTGACTCCCTCGACATGTTGATCTACTGCCGTTCTTTATTATTATTATTATTATTATTATTATTATTATTATTATTATTATTAGTAGTAGTAGTAGTAGTAGTAGTAGTAGTAGTAGTAGTAGTTGTAGTGGTAGTGGTAGTAGTAGTAGTAGTAGTAGTAGTATTTAGAGTTTAAAAAATAATTATAAAAGAAATCATTATTAATTCGAAATTTTGAGCGATAAATGTCGTGGAAAGTGAAAATAAATGCAGTCCAGTATTTAGTCCTACATTCTTTAGATTTTGATTGTTTTTCTAGACAAATTTACTTTATCATTGATTCTTTAAGAACCAGACATACACTGGAATCGATTTTATTGATCACACCTCCCTTTCAATAACTATGACCTTTTTTTGTGTTAGAAGTTTTCATTATTACTGTATTGTAATTTATTCTGACACAGCAATAGAAAACAAAATAGTTATTTGTTTTGGTATTATATAAGATTCCGAGATAAAATGACAAACCTCAGATCTGCTAGTAGGTGAATTGTCTTGAGATATATAAAAGCGAGTGTTAAACATGTCGTGTGTTTGACAAAAAGATAGCAAGATGATAATTTTAGAAAAAAACTCTTGTCAATTAAATATAAAACATTTTACAAACTCGTTTAAATCTGATATTATTTTGTCTTCTAAAATAAAAAAAAATAAAATGAAAACTTAGAAAAACGAAGAATATACTGATATGATGACAAAATACTGACACGAAATAAGTATTGTTTGCGATATTGCTGACACAGCTATTAAAGTACAAATGGAAACGAGGCAACTTTCATGACTAAACACAGCAAAACATTGATAATTGTAATATCAATATCAATGCTGTCATTACGTACATCACCAACTACATATTATTACAAAAGTGTTAAAATAACATAGCATAATCGCAAAGAATAATTTGCTGTTAAACAGGTCTCTTTACAACTACGGGGTTTTAATTTCGTTCTAACTGCAGGGCATTTTGAACAAGTGAGTTCTGGCTTAGCCTTCGATTCATCAAAATCTTAGGAGTAAAATACAGGTTCTTATTGTGTGAAAATCCGTCTAAATATCTTTTCACATCATTGTGTTGTAAATATAAATTTTTCCCATTGTAGCTGCGTTTTAGTGTATCAGCCAGTTATCCGAAAACAAATGATCACATCTGCCTAGGGCTGCATTAACTAATACAGTTTTCTCATTTGAGTAACTATCATTGTTAGCCTGAGGTGTTCTTATAAAAATATGTGGGTAACATTTATTGGCATCTTTCTCAGTTAACTGCATTCATAAATATTCTACTGAGAAGCTATAGGGGGCACAGGAAAAGTGGGTCAGCCTATGGATTTGTTATAGATGAGGGCGAGGAGTATCCATGGAGCTTTTAAAGACCTACTGGTGGTTTCTGCTTTCTGTTTGCGTCCATTGATGAATGAAAAGCTTGATGTTGAGGCCATGGTTGGGACACAGTTTTCATGGTTTCTACGTGAAATCGATTCAGAGATGTGTGAAACAGAGGGGAATTTGATGACATAATAGGAGTATGTTGTTCCTTGATCTAAAACTTACAGACACAACCAAAACTTAAAAGGACCAACAACAGGTCATAATTACAGTAATGGGTGCTACCAGTGCTTTTCTGTCTAAACCATAAAGTAAGCAAAATTATACTTCACTTTTCTTGATACTCCATCGGTAGCAACTGGAATGGAAGACAAATTGTTGTTGGCACTCCGTCGCTTACAACGACGAAGGTTCTGGTTGATCCGATCAACGGAACAGCCTGCTCATGAAATTAACGTGCAAGTGGCTGAGCACTCCACAGACACATGTACCCTTACCGTAGTTCTCGGGGAGATTCAGCGTGACACAGTGTCACAAAGCTGGCCCTTTGAATTACTGGTAGAACAGAAACAGGAAGTAAGAGTGAGAGAAAGTTGTGGTGAAAGAGTACAGCAGGGTTCACCACCATCCCCTACCGGAGCCCCATGGAGCTTTAGGTGATTTCGCTCAATAAACACTGACAACGCCCGGTCTTGGAATCGAAACCGCGATCCTATGACCGCGAGTTCGCTGCCCTAACCACTGGGCCATTGCGCCTCCACGGCGGACCAATATTCAGTACATATTAACAATAGCAGGCAAGCCTTCGTCAAATAAAACCCTACCTTCATAGAGAGCTATAGGCTCATCAGAAAATGTAATCCTAGTCATTCTTGAACGTAATTGTGAAGACTAGAATGCCCTTGATAATAAAGCTTCTTTGTAGGTGTGCACGCACCTTTAATCAATAGCAACCATTCAACTATATGCTGTTTATTTAGTCGATCAGACGTGGTTGTAAGAACACAAGTTACCTGGAAATAAAATTTATTTACATTGAGCGATATAGAAATTAATTTTCTTTATATTGAGCTGTATTGCAATTAAGTTTAATTAGTTTATGTGCAATTTCAAAACCAGCATAACAAAATAGAAGCATAGCACTCATTAGCAAACATGACTTGGAAGCTTGTAGCATGGTACGTATAATTGTTTTATGTGCCTTTGGTGACACATACATACACTTGACCCTCCCAAATCTGATCTTTGGTCCCTTGTTTCAGGGATTTGTAGACATCGCCCAGATACGCTTTGCTAACGTGATGTTTTGTTTATGTCTCTATAACTTATCGTTTCGTCAAAAGAGACGGTAGAATAAGTACCGATCATAGAAATAACTCTCGGGGCCGATTTGTTCGACTGAAAACTCTTCAGATGATGCCCAAGCATGGCCACGGTCGAATAACTGAAACAAGTGAAAATTATGTTTCTATATACATATCAGCAATAACGTTGTCAGTACGCTGTTATATGCTTAAGTTAGACGTGTATTTGCGTTTGCTTATAAGATTAAAATAGAGTGTAGAAAAAAAATGTGTTAGGAAATTATAAGTCAGTTACTGAAGATAAAAGCAACGCAAAATTCAGTATCAAAACTAAATTTACACACACACACACACACATATGCACAGATGTGTGAGTGTGTGTGTGTATGTATATGTGTATGTGTGCGTTTGTGTCTGTATGTATCTATGTGTGTGTATGTATGCATGGATGCGTACATGTATGTATGTATGAAGAGAGATACACAGACAGACAGAGAGAAACAAAGAGAGTGAGTTATTTTATGATATTCAATATGGTGCTGTATACAACTCATTATACTTCTCGTGTTCCTTCTTAGTTTTGTTATACTTCAATGAAGATAAAGCAGAGATTCGTGCTCGAATTATGTGGTTGCAATGATTCATTAGCATATTTCATCAGGTGATGCGCGTATGCATGTATAGTTGTGCCTTGTGCTGTTAAACTCAATGTGTCACGTTAGTCCATTAGTCTTCTACTTTTTACATTTTTCGATGTTAAGATGCTCGATAAAGAAATCTTAGACCATGTAGTATACAGTTGTGTAAATATAGCCACGACAATGATATACTGTTTGAGATACTGGCACCGGTATGCAATGGACGGCCTTATCTAATCCATCTAAATGATTGAAACCTACCGGTTTCAGTATATCCGGGACACCAAAGCTCCATATTATTCAATTGGTTTATTACGGCAGTGTTCTTAATATCTGACGAAAACTACATCGTTATACCGATAAAACAGAAAGCGAAATCTTTAAGTATCCATCTATTTGCCACAACAACTGGTTTCGTCAGTTCGCACATTTGTACATTGCTTATTACAATAGCTGTACAAAGATGTTTTGGAGGGAAACAATTTTTAAAGGACTTAACATCAGTTTTAAAATTTCGATATTTCTTATAAAAAAAAAACCTGATGAAAATTTGCAGCTTTTCGTTTGTAGGATTGTGAGCATTTGTATATTCAATATTTAAAAGAAGAAAGAGTTTTTGAATTAAAATTCAAACCTAGAGCGATATATCTAGTAACGTAACTACGCTTTGTATACATCATCCGGCAACAGCGGTAAGAATGCAATCGGCTCTCAGCTATGTCTGCATAGCATCACTTGAGAAGCAGCAACAAGTGTAGACTAAGATGCCATACTGTCATACTTTCATTTTTCTAAAATTTCTCTCCATGCTAAACAGAAAATACTTCAATACGAAAGCATTAAGAGTTTCGAATGATCAAAATCGTGCTCTGTGCCATAGTTGCTTGTTCACTTTCTTTCAAGGTGTCTTAATCTCTCTCTCTTTCTCTCTCTCTCACTGTCTCTCTCTGTCTGTCTCTCTGTATATCTACCTTTCCCTATATACCCGTCTCTCACACTTCCTTACCCTAATTATGAAAAGAGCGCTGTCATTCATTACTCTCTTTTGTTTTTGTATATTATAAAACTAGAACTATATGTACACTTGTGTCTAATACCTACCTTGTGTCTAATACACTAACCCTAACCCTAAGATCATATATGATATGCAGTGAGCTGTTATCATACATATCAATTTCGCTCAAACATGTATTCCTATAATTCTGTCAACCTTTCTTTACAATTTTGAAGAATTTTATCAACAGGTTATTAGTAAATATGTATATGCAATTTTTCTTTCTCTCAGTATTACAGAAGTTTTCGTTAATAGTGTGAAGGGTAAATAATTTTGGCAACGGTTTTCGATCCGAAGAAGCATGTTGACATTACTTTAGGAAATATTATTGCAAACGAACATAAACATCACAATTCTCGACTTTTGTGGCGGAAAATATTTTTATTATATTTCTAGTTTCATTTTTCCTTCTGTTGCTATTGCGCAACGAGTACAGCAATGTATGTCTTCATTGCAGCATCTCTCTGTGGGAAGACCAATAATGCAGGAAAAATGTCTGGTATTTCTGAAGTGTTTACAATAAAATATGCCACTTAAAATATTTGAGAGAAGAAACTTATTTATGACATTTTTCTTCCTGAACCAAAAGATTCTAGTTACGTGGATTGACAAACACATGAATCATGTTCCAGAATAAACATACGAACGACATATTAAGGCTGTCAATATTATACTCAGCCTGAAAAGCAGTGAGCTGGCAGAATCGTTAGCATGCTGGGAAAATGATGAATGGCATTTCGTCTGTCTCATGTTCTGAGTTCAAGTTCTCCGTGGTCGACTTTGCTTTTCGGGGTCGATAAGAAGAGTATTAGTCAAACACTGAGGATGATGTAATCGATTTAACTCCGAACTTGAAGGCCTTGTGTAAAAATTTGAAATCTATTTTTATACTCAATCTGAAAGGCGGCGTGATGGCAGAATCGTTAGCACGCCGGGAAAAATATTTAGTAGCATTTCGCCAGACCTTACGATCTGAGTTCAAGTTCTTCCGTGGTCGACTTTGCCTTTCATCCTTGCGGAGTTGAAAAACAATTAGCGGTGGAGTTCATATTATCGACTTATACTTCATCCGAAGTTGCTGGCCTTGTGCCCATATTTGAAATCAATATTATATTTAGTATCAACAGTAATGGTAATGATAAAAAGACCCAATCTGAAAGCGGAGTTTTTTCTATGACTTGAAGAAGACAAATATTTGTTATAAATAGATATTTAATAATATCGCAGTTCGATGGGTGTTTAAAAAAACATTTATCAGGATCAACTGTGTATAAAAAAAATATTCTTTCTTTACAAAAACTCAGTAGAAAATCAGAAAGACGCGGAGAATGAACATGATTCGGCCTGACGTTAATCTATTTAAAACCCAACATATTAATGATGATGTATGAATGGTAATTCTGGTGTGAATACGTACTCACGTTTCAGTTATGTCAAATACTGTGCAGGTGATATTAAAGAAAAAGTTGCATAAATATCTCTGCAAAAAGTAGATTATTCTAATTGAGGTACGGAATCAGCATTTCAGAATAGAAGTTTCAGTCTTTGCAACCACTCCAGATGTTGACTGGCTCTTTATTTTATCACCCAACAAGATGAAAGGCTGAGTTGATCTTGGCGTCACCTGAACTCAGAACTGAAAGAAATGGAACAAATATTCTTTTCTACTCTAGGCACAAGGCCCGGAAGTTTTGGGGACGGGGCCAATCGATTAGATCGGCCCCAATGTGTGACTGATACTTAATTTATCGGCCCCGAAAGGATGAAAAGCTAAATCGACCTCGGCTGAATTTGAACTCAGAACATAAAGACAGACGAAATACCGCTAAGCCTTTCACCTAGCGCGCTACCCTTTCTGCTAGTTCGCCGCCTTAGAACTGGAACAAATATTGCACCGCAGTTTCCATGTTACCATAGATATTTTGCTATCTTAGTATTCTTATTTATTTTTTCTTTTATATTTTAAATTAATTCGAACTATATAATCAGTATTTAGCGTCAGAAACCATATGATATCATTTGTGGAAGAAGAACTGTATCAGTAGCAATGTTTATGTGAGTTGATACACCTACATTCTAAATTTACTATATACGTTAGATTCTAATTAACTTAAAAGACGCTTTTCTGCCGCTGAAATTTGTATTTTCTATCCACATATTACATTCCGTCGCATACAACATGTAGTTCGCTGCCTGAACATCTGTTCAGTATTAATAATAAATTCACTTATAATTTTAACATGTTCGCTTCATTTTCTTCATATAGAAATTTTGAAGGTAGAAAAAAGAGAACAGATAATTTCAAATTCTACAGGAAGGAAATTTTACAAAAGTACTATGTATTCGTATTTTATCTTATAGCAAGTGACATTTACGTGCTTCACTCAAATGATGGAGACTCAGTTGGTATACCGCTTTCTAGGATTTTTAATATTAACTCTAGAGCTTTTGGACCCGTTTGCCGAACCGCAACATAGAAAGACAAAGGAAGTACATGGAAGTAAAGACACGAATACATTTTCTCAAACGGTTAAGGGTAACAAATCAAATACACATACATGTACACACACACACACACACACACACACATACACACACACACACACACACACA
>NC_068988.1:19918245-19920956 GCF_001194135.2 Octopus bimaculoides | reverse complement strand
ATATATATATATATATATAGTGGGTTATCACAGAAATAGTGCGTTTTTCTATATTTCCTTTATTTTTCAAAATTAAGATAAACAAAGTCCTTTTCTAATCTAAAATATACTCTACTTCATTTTCTACAATGCTCTTACATCTCTCTGGTAGACTTGCAAGGCCCCTCTTCGAAAATTCACTTGGACGTAACGAAAAATACTCCTCCAGTACTGTTCTGAGCTCGTCTACAGAATCTATATTTTTTCGTTCACGTGATATTGAAAACTGCAGAATAAATGATAATCAGATGGCTCAATGTCCGGCGAATATGGTGGGTGGGCATCGTTTCCCATTCAAACTACTCCAGCCTTTGGAATGTCATCCTCGCTGTATGTGGCCGAGCATTATCTCGATGGAAGAAAACCTTTCGTCTTGAAACCAAAGTTGCTCATTTTTCTTCTGCCGTTGACTTTAGCCGCTCAAACTGCTCACAGTAGATTTCCTTTGTAATCATTTAGTTTGGGTTTAAAAGTTCAGAATGAACGAAACCTCTCATATCCCATCAAAAAGATAACAGCACCTTACGTGTGTGAATACCTTCTTTAGCCTACCTACTGTCTATGGCGCCTGACTTATATTTCCTGGTAGTTGTGGTACTAGTAACTTGTCGTCTTCTGGAACGGGTGCAATAGAGGACAATATGCTGGGATGCTGAAGTGCTTGTCTTCCTTTAACTTTTCTGTACTGCTGCATCAACCATGCCAGAATAGCAACTATCGTGATGGTTTTTTTGGCACTCACCATACTTTTCAAATAGAAAAAGCCATAACACATTTTTAACCTCTCAACTATCCTAAATTAGACTGCCAACTTCACATATGACACGGGGGCCCAACGCTTAGCTTAGTCATCCAAATTCAATCCAAATTAAAGTTTATAACCCTTCTAGTATTTGGCACCTTTCACAACTTTATGTGATACATGCCTTGTTCCAACATAGTATCGCATATCAGAAATAATCTGACGAATCTTTGCACCCTCTAGCAGCCATGGTGAAGAAAATTTAGAATAATGTTCGCAGTACAGAGCTTAAAGAGAAAAGAGAAAAATATTAGTATCAGATCAATATACCACTTAGTGGACAGTCCTACTACACCAGAAAGAAGTCCATCAAATTTCTGAGACTAAAATGAAATTGGCATACCCGCACAGTACCATGAAAAGAGGAGTACCTTATCACTGATAATTCATTAGAAGTTTAAACCAAAAGCCACCATTTTCTTTAGCTGGCCCACATTTTAGGTAAATTTGAGCAGTTCATCCTTCCCCTAATTATAAAATTTAGCAACGGTCGATGGTAGAGAGGAAGATCATTTTCGGAATTGGTGTAGAAATTTGCATAATAAGCACTCAAAGGTTAGGATAAACAAAAATTTGACAAAATTCTGTGACATAGTGTAATTTATCTTAGATAACAGAAAACCCATTTGGTTATAACATATGAGAAAGCAATTAAAGTATGATTGGTTTCAAAGATGTGAGCAGTTCCAAAGTCTGAATTATACAATAAACGATATTATAGAACACATTAACACATTTGCTGTAACAGCAGTGGTATATTCTGATGTATTGGATTCGAAAGTTACAATAATCACGCATAATAATTTGCAAAACTAGCAGCCTTGGAAAAAAAAAAGAAACTAAAATACAAAGAGAAAAAAATCATTACATTATAGACAGCAGTCCTGTCGTTCATCGATTATACATTGCAGGCCTTAAACTGGCAGGAAAATTATTGATTACCAAACAACAGTTTAAGAAGCAAACTGTTGATGTTGAATATTGTAGACCAATTACACTTGGAAACCAGCTAGTTTTTAGAGTTCGACGACATGGTATTATCGAGATTTTATAACCGTGGGTGCAGTAAGAAAATAGCGGCAGGAAATGTCGGTAGCTCATCATAGATAGAATGAGAAAAAATCAGTGGTACATTAATGATGATGATAATAAAAAAAGCAACAACAAAAGCAACGACGACGGCACCACCACCAACACCGAAAACAACAATGATAATAATAAATACACTGAAGCAATACCAGGCAATGGCAATGTTGCCTTCTGATCTTAACTTTACATGTTTCGTCTTGGTATAAAACATGCCTGCAGCAAATATTCTACTCCATACCTCAGATGTGCTTGTCAATTGTTTGACTTTAACCAGTTAAGCATGTCCCTTAGTGGATGGCAATATGTGTGTCTCTGATCACGAAGAGAAGTAATGGGGGTTCACCATAGCCGTATGTTGACAGAAATTATTTGGGGTTTGAATAATTCACATCTGGAAATTTTGGTGCTTTGCTCATCATCCTTACACGACCATTATTCGGGGACCTTTTGAGCGGGATGTGGTACTCGACGTGAAGAAAATTCAAACTGGGCTCGAAGCGAAAGGTCATGCGGTGTGTATCTTGATTCGAGATCACCATGTCACGCAGATATGTTTGTGATGCATGTAACTGGTGTACCCTTATCAAGCAGGTAGTCCTGATGTGTATCTTGGGCTTCGTATATTTTACCCCAGTGTCACTTTGAAGGCATGCTCTTCTTTCTCAGTAATAACAATAACAATAATAATAACAATAATAATAATAATAATAATAATAATAATAATAATAATAATAATAATAATAATAATAATAATAATAATAATAATAATAATAATAATAAT